>NC_134082.1:140170219-140473250 GCF_000715075.1 Nicotiana tabacum
AATTGGTTTCATAGTCAAATTCATAGCCAATTGTTCTAGATCTTAATTTCTTTTTTCACGTGCACTGTAGCATCGAGAATTTCCAGAAATTCAGTTCTTCATCAGATGTTTTGATGAGAATTGAGGCAGCCATGGCTGCTGCGAGCTCTCCCCAGCCTTTGGCTGTGGGAGAGACAAATCAAAACACTAATGAAACAAATCCAAACGTGATGCCAAAACAATCCTATGCTGCGCTGATTCAAAAAATGAAATCTGCTGCAACCTCGTCAAAACCGGAGTTAACTCCTGTCCATATGGTTCATGAAGAACCAACTGTAGAATTCACAGTTGAAGAGGTGAACACTTTCACCATCGAAGAAGGACTGCATCAGGCAATAATTCTCAAATTTTCATATGGCAAACCAGATATTCAAGAGTTACGACAGTTAATTCCGGAACAATTCGATGTCAAAGGTTATTGCAACATTGGATAGCTAGAATTTCTTCATATCTTGGTACGTTTTGATCTCTTTGAAGATTATGTTCAGGTTTTGTCAAGATCTACTGTTTATGTTAAGGCGAAGGGAGATGAATTTTTCTTTAGGACGTTTCCATGGACGTTAGGATTCAATCCTCGTGAAGAAACTTCAAGAGCTGTGGCATGGATTTCTTTGCCTGATTTGCCTGCAAATTTTTTCGCAAAGAAATCTTTATTGTCTATAGCTTCAGCAGTAGGGAAACCTCTTGAAATTGATAAAGCAACTCAAGATCGAACAAGACCAAGTACGACAAGGGTTAAAGTCTTGATTAATTTATTAAACAAACATCCTAAGAGAGTTCGAATAAATATCGTGACAAGAATTCTGGGAGAATTGTGGAACATTATCAGCATATAGTGTTTGACAATCTACCAGAATACTGTACTTGTTGTAAGCACCAAGGGCATGATGAAAACTCATGCCGCAGGAGGATCGAGGATGGTAAGGAAACTGTTGCTCGAGGAGATGTAGTGGAAGGCTTGGGCAGTCTCGACAAATTAGCTGGTGATTCCAGGGATTACCTTAATGCCAAGAGAGCTGTGCAACTGAGGGATCAAGAGGCAAAGGAAAATCCTGTAGAGCAGCAGGCTTTACACACAGAGGGTGGAATGTTAATTGATACTGGGAACAAGGATAAAATTATGAATCGTGTAGTGGACGATAATCAGGTAGCAGAAGATTCCAAGATTGCCAAAGGTCCTATAAAGTCAGCAGTAGTGAGTAATGAAATACAAAATCAATCTTCAGATAAGGTCAATGACATGGGTGATGCAGGACAAAGTCGTGTAGTGGCTAGGAGTGATGCTGTGGGTGTTAGTGATTTAGATGCACCACATGATGCAGTTCCAGTTGTGCCTATAGAAGAGGTGTTGAAGTTGGACAAGGGACCTCCTAAACCCTCTAGAGATATCCCTGCCTCTACTATATTTGCACGAATGTACCTAGCTATTGCTGGTGCATTGAAAGCTGCTGCAGATCGAGCTATAGGTAATGCACCTCATGTGAATGAAGCAATTGATAGAGCAGCAGGAGATCAGCAACAACACAATTGATAGCTGGAGTTGTTACTGAATCTGGGCAGCAGCAGCAACTCATTGCAAACACTGCAGCTGGAGGTGTTACTGAATCTGGGCAGCAATATGTGGTGACAACCAAACAAGCTATTATGCAACAGAGGCAATATGAATATTTGGCTAGCTTTGAATCTGGACAACAACTGCAGAATGCTAACACTTCACTCCAACAGCAGCAGCAAATAGGGAACACATCAAGAGCAACAGTCCTTTCATCAAATTCAAGACAACAACAGGACATTACTGTAAGCAATATGACTGGACAACAATAACAACTTGAAAGCACACCAAGTACTGCAATAATGAACTCAAATGCTGGACAGAAACAACAAGAATCCAGTACTCCTATGATTTCTGAAGAAGATAGAAAACTGCTTGATGCATTGGCAAACTCTACACATCGAAACTCAGTAAGTTCAATGCAAATTGTTAGTACAGGAAATGTGAGTAAAAACAGGAATAAAATGCAAGTCATAAAGCAACATCACAACACGACAGCTTTGGAAAATACACAACAAGGAAATGATTTGATGACACAGGACCTCGTCAACAACTATCCGCATCCTGTGAATGTGGATAGAGATATGTATGAGGAAGGAGAAGAAGATGCTATTTTGAAAGAATGCCATGCATATGCAAAACAAGGTGATTTATCTCTTATGCATAGCGGCAAAATAATGAAAGCACATACAGGGAAAAATAGTTGGGACGACAAGGTCAGTGATTTTTTAAATGTTAGGCGACCTCCAATGAGAGTTGCCAAACAAAAGAAGGCTACCCCAACTACCTAAACGAGGTCAAACCGTTCAAAAAAGAAGTCATGAATTTTGAAGACATTTTGAAGAGCTGGGACAGTGATGACAAAGAATTACAAATGGAAGAATTTACAAGTTTGGGCAAGAAGGGACAACAATTTAATTCCTTCTTCATTTTATTCTACCATTATGTTAGTATACTCATTTGTAATATCATCACAGAGTATGTTATAAACTCTGTGATGATCATTTAATATTTGGTACTCTCCAGTTCTTATTTTTTACATGCATGCTCGTAGGTGAGGCTATTTTACGCCTCAATAGGATTAGTAAGATAAGGTTTAACCCGATTTGTGTTACCTTGGTCCTATGCCTTTGGAAATTATCCACACAGCTATGAGATTATATGCCCTTGTGAGACTTTGCAGGCAGCTGCACCATGAATCCTCTACATGAGGCTGCCATAGGCATTGTGAGGCGCAGATGAGTGATTATATAGCCAAGGAATATGGGTAACAATACCGGTGCTATTGTCCCCCTTATTTGTACTATTCCTAATTGTTGTATTTTCTTTTCTTTTTATTAATAAAAAACTAGCACTAGACACTTGCCTAGCGGATTGAGAAAAAAAAAATATAACAAAGTGCTTAAAATTCGATTAACAGTAAAGAAATGGGAGAACTTTTAAAGAAAAGCTATTGACGAACTCAGAATCGCTTCAGATCTACAAGGATCTGGGTGGATTCATGTCCGAAATTAGGGATTTGAAGAAAAAAGAAAGGGCTAAAGAGAATATGGCCTTCAACCAGAGATTTGAACCACAAACATCGAGATGGTAACACTCACAGACCATAGGCGGACCCTTGAAGAGTCTCGAACAAGATCTGGATAGATTTCTTCGAGATCTTTCCATGAGATAGCAAAATCGGGTAACCAGGAGAAGCAGGAGACCAACATGAGTCTCAAACAGCCATGGGAATCCATGGAACGGGTAGGAATTAAAAGAGTTGGTTTCAAGTTGCGGCAATTAGGGTTAGGGTTGGGTCTTAGAGAGAACGGAGAGGAGAGGATTTTAGGGCGGCTGAACAGGAGAAGTGATTAGGGTTTAGGGGTCTTTTGGAATAAAAAAGGAAATTTCCTTAGGTCAAAAGGGGTTTGGGGTCGGGTAGAGTCTTTAGGTTTGGGCTGGGGTGGATTTGGGCCTGGTTCTAATTGGATTGGGATTGGAGAATTGAAATTGGGCTAGTTTAATAGGCTAGGTCCAAAAAAATAAAAAGGGCTATTTGTTAAATACCCATTTAATTGATAAAACAATTTTAGAAAATAATTAACAGATTATAAAATGATTTTCATGCCTAGAAATGTTTTAAAAAAATTACTTAGTATTTAAAAAAAAACAAAAAGCTATTTTCTGGTAAAATAATGTAATAATACATGCATGAGCTATAATTGCAAAGTTATCGCAATTATAATCCCAAAAATGCAAATATGGCTAATTGTGAAATAATTAAACTTAGTACAAATGCAAATGATAAAATTAAGCCATAAAATTATTATAAAACTATTTGTGATGCAATTAGTAATTGTTTATATAAATAAAAATAGTGGGGTACATTAATTAAAACCGTTAAAATGCAGAAATTATGAAAAAATATTAATTGATGTTAATGCATAGTTTTGGAGGTATATATGTATTTTAAAAATTATTATAGGGAAAAATTGAGTATCAACACATGTTGGAGATGAACAAAGCTATAACAGTTGAAGAGAAGCTAATGAAGATGAGAATTTTTCTTATGATTTCATGGGCTCTTTTTGTTTGATTTTTTGTGACATTAATGCTGAAGTGAATTTGCCATTCGATGACGAAGTGACTTTTCACAATATCTATGTGTAATCGTTGGTGAATCATTGTAGTATTATGTTTATCGTGTTGTTAATTCTAGGTTGATGAAGCTAATATCTATGTGTAATAGTTGCTGAACTAAATCAATGTGTTTAATATAGGTCTAATAGTTGTAATTTTATTTTGTATGTTTAGTGAATGTAGTGTGTAATTTAGATGTTATGACTGTAATATAATGATGTGAAACTTTTTTTAATTATAATGGTTATGTTTCCATGGTTCAGTTCTTAGCTTCATAGCTTCAAAACAATCGTGTATTGAACACCAAAAGTCTTGGACTGAGCCAAAAAAAAAAAAACAGCAACTAATAGCACAAAAAAATACCCTCTGATTGAACAAAAAACACCCTTTGATTGAACATAAACTAGACTAATAACTGAAAAAACTAGCTGCTACATATAAATTACAGAACGCAGACCATAAATTGGAGAAAAAGAATTAACAGCTTAAGCATAAATTGTTATATAGTTCGAGGATAAAGAAGAGACCATCAAATTCCCTAGTTCGAACATGGAAGATAGAATATCTTGTAGTTGGAACAATCAGAAGGTCAACAACGTCTACATCCTTTGCAACTTACACACTTATAGTCTTCCTATTACAGCAGACTAAGCAAGAACTACTTTACGAAATCTTAGCAACATATAAGGATATTATATACAAAGAGTAGCTACATTGGACAACATTGTTACCAAATGATACCATTCATATATTAACCAAACACAAATACTATCAACGTACATATCAGTTGTTACCAACACATAAACTCAGAGGCGGAGCCAGGTTTCGAACGCAGTGAGTTCTAAATTTTAGCATTCCGACATCAGGTTTAGTAACAAGGTCTAATACCAAGAAACAGTGATGAGAAACAAAAAAGACAATGAAAAAGGAAAAACTGATAGATTTTACTGTTACTACAAAGGGGAGGTTCATTTCTTTCCGTTTTCATCACAGGCAATGGTTATAGATCTTCTGTTTCTTCAGAGGTTAAAAGGCTAATGATCCGAATAGTGATTCAGCTTTCCATTTGTTTGCAAATCTTGCTTTCCACATTTATTATATAAAATATAATGATAATTTTATCTCTAAGTAGTACCCATATAAATGCAAGTTGGTCTCATTAAAATGCTAAAAACAAGAAATTAGAACCAGTGGATCACTAAGAGAAAAATATGAACACAAAATCAGAACAAAAAAATTGAAGAAGGAAGAATGGTCTAACTTCTAAGGGAGAAAGAGCACACACATCGGAGATTTAGAGGGCATCAAGCATATTGTGGTAGCAGCGATTGTGGATCAACAGAGGCAGAACAGAACCCTAGTTTTTTTTTTTGATTTGAGAATTGAGGTTTGTTGTTTGGAGTTGGAAGACTTCTGTTCTTTTTTTTATTAGAAAGAAAACATTTTATGTTTTATTTATTAAAAGAAAAAATGTTAGGTTAGTCTCTGTTTTAGAGGAAAGAAACGTTCTAACTTCTTAAGTTTTTTTAGAAGAAAACGTCGTCGTTTGTGATTTCTAACACAAATATTGTAAAAAGCAAAGAAATAAAACATTGCTTTGAGCGGGAATCGAATCCACATCTTTTCTAGATGAACCCACAACCCTAACCATTAAGTTCGGAATGATATATATATATATATATATATAGAGAGAGAGAGAGAGAGATAGTACATTTTTCAATACAAATGCAGGGTTCCGAAAAAGGTCACTGGAACCCACACTCATTACTATAGCTCCGCCCCTGCATAAACGATACTGCCAAAGTATGCATTACATTAAACAAAGGGATGCTATATTATAACCACAAAATATACAACCAAAAGTAATAAAAGACATCACAATGCCACCATGAACAACTAATAACAAAAAATAAGATTTTTACTAATCCTGCTACCACCATCCTTCGTTATAACAATCACGAACCAAAATCCCCTAACGGTCGTGATGGCGCCAGACACCGCTGTCTGGAAAGCCAACCAAAAATACTTAATTAATTCTCGTTTTAATAATTTTGAAAACTATGATTTTCCTTCAATTTTACTAGTAAAAGATAACCATTTTAAATTAAATATAATTGCTAAGAAGTTAATGCAAAATACTCCATATCATCCCAGAACTCGGTGTCACAAGTGCATGAGCAAATTTCTAGGAAATAAAATAAAATACAGTACCTGTCAGGAATACAAATTGGACAGAAATGAAAATACAGTACAATACTCTTAAGGAGACTCTCCTGGCTGGGGGACGTCTCAATAAATACAGCATACCAAAGTCTCTGTATCAACTATGCCGCTATGCCAAACTAGGCCACTAGACACACACAGACCTGTGCAACAAAAACACAGCAAGTGTAGTATGAGTACGAAAACAACATGTACCCAGTGAGTATCCCGTCTAATCTTGAAAAAGTAGAGACGAGAGGTCGACTTCGACACTTACTAGTGGTCCAATAGTAATATATTAATAATGCAAATAATCATGAATTTATTAAAAACGACAGTAAATTCAAGTAAGTCACTAAACAAGTAAACATTCCTTTTTATATTAAAAAGTATCCAAATTCATAATCTATTATTTATAAATTTATCTCAGACCAGGGAGGCAATATCAGTTTATAAATCTCAAGCAAGTATTACAAGCATGCGCAAAACATGCCAATATCGTACGGCCTGATCCAACAGGTATTTAAACTGTGCACTGCTAGAGGGTCGAATGGCGCGAACCATAGATGCATCTATTTAATCTACCGAGGCATTCGGCCCGTTCCAAAATTAAACACACACAGAGAATCAATCAAGAAGTCATCAGGGAACAATTATCCAAAGAAAAGCCAATTCTCTTTTTACAATTCAAGAAAATGAAGTTTAATCTTTTTAGAAATTTATTTACTAATTCGATGTGATTTAAGCAATTCAAATTGTCAATAAGATTACAAATATTCCAAGTATAGCATGCTTTTGGGTCCTAGACTACCCGGACTTAAATATAATAGTAGCTACGCACAGACTCTCGTCACCTCGTGCGTACGTAGCCCCCACAAATAGAAGCACGAATCCAATTAATTCACCTATGGGGACAATTCTCTCTTACAAGGTTAGAAAAGAGACTCACCTCGCTCCGAAGATCCATCACCGACATTCCACATCCTTCTGAAGACTAAAATTGACGCACAACGCTCCAAAACTGGCCAATAATTATGTAAACCCATTAATATATGTTCAATTACTCATTATAATCCAATTTGTAACAATTCCTAACCCCGATCGAAAAGTTGACAAAAAACTCACTCAGGCCCACATGCCCGAATTTTGAAATTTTTCGAAGATAAGGTTTACCCATAACCTCACGAACTCAAATATATAATTTGCTCTTAATTTCATGACCAAAATTGTGGTCAAAACCCAAGAATACTAATTTTCTAGATTTTCCGTCAAACCCCAAGTTTTCCACAAGTTTTCATGCTCAAATCCATATACAATCATGTATTTAACTCAAAACTAACATAAACCACTTACCTCATGCTTGGTGGTGAAAATGGCACCTCAAAGTTGCTCTAAAATCTGCTCCAATGGAAGAAATGGGGTTGAAATGAACCCAACCCCCGATTTAAAAGAACCTCACTGCCTTCAGCATTTTCGGACCTGTAGTAACTTGACCGCTTATGTAGTTGCGCAGGTGCGACCCACTAACCGCTTCTGCGGTCCTCCTCCGGCCCCCAACTTCTGCATCTGCGTCCTTCCTTCCGCAGGTATGGTCCTGCTTCTGCGGCAAGATGACCAAATCTGCGGTCCCAGTCTAGCCCAACCACTTTCGCTTCTGCGGCACCTAGGCCACTCTTGTGGCCAAAACCTCGCAGGTGCGGTTACACCAGATACCAGCTGCTTCAGTCCTTCAAATTTCAAATTTAATTCGTTAACCATCCAGAATCGACCCGAGGCCCCCAGGACCCCAACCAATCATACCAACCAGTCCCATAACATAATGCAGAGCTGCTTGAGGCCTTAAATCATATCACACACCGCTAAAATCATGAATCGACCTCCAATCTAAGCTTAATGAACTTTAGAATTTCAAACTTCTACATTCGATGCCGAAACCTATAAAATCCCATTCAATTGATCCCAAATTTTGCACACAAGTCATATTTGACATTACGAACCTACTTCAACTTTCGAAATCGGAATTCGACCCCGATATCAAAAGGTCCGCTACTGGTCAAACTTCTCAAAACCTTCAAATTTTTATCTTTAGCCAAATGACTCAAAAACGACCTACAAACCTCCGAATTCGCTTCCGATCGCGCTCCCAATACTAGAATCACCATGCGGAGCTATTCCCAAACTCGGAATCCCAAACAAAAATCGATAACACTGAAATGAACTACAACCCAACTTATGAAATTCTTCCAAAAATGCTAACTTCCACAATAGGTGCTGAAACATTCCCGGATCTTGCAAAATCTGATCCGGACATACGCCCAAGTTTGAAATCATCATATGAACTTTCTGGAACCTTTGAATCTCAATTCCGAGGTCGTTTACTCAAAAATATAATCTTAGTCAATTCTTCCAACTTAAGGCTTCCGAAATGAGAATTCTCTTTCCAAATCAACTCCGAACTTCCTGAAATTCAATTCCGACCATGTGCACAAGTCATAATACCTGATGTGAAGCTTCTCACAGTCTCAAACTGCCAAATGACGTGCTAGAGCCCAAAACCACCGGTCGTGTCGTTACAATAGCTTCCAGGTAACACCAAAAATAAACAACCTCTAGTGTTGTGCTTTTTCATTGCCCTTTCTTGCCTTTAGCTTGTCCATTCTTGTTTCTCCAACTGCTTGCTATTTATAGCAGCTTTACCATTCCATGTGAGCTTTGTTGGTGAGTAAGGAAGATTTTTTGGCTGACTCGCACCACTTGCATCACCAACAAAGTTAATTATTCTTGTTCCACTTGATATTGACTATTTCTGCCTCTGTTAGAGTCTTGACTTTACCTCTGAAATACTTTGTGGCCTTATAGATAGGTCTTCTTCAAAGCCTGGAATCTCAAAATCAGGAACTCTATTGTTGTTGGACTGTTGTATGTGCACCTTTGGTGCTGGCATAAAAATATATTGTCTAGCTTCACTTGCTTGACTAGTTTGACTGGACTGTGGTGCTGACAATGGTAGTTCTTCTATTGTTGCTACAGCTGGGGATCTGGGAACTTCATCACCTTCATCTTCATCAAGTAATGTTCTTTGCCTCTTCATTGATTTTCCCCCTTGTTTGACTGCTTTTTCTTCTTTTGATGATCACCTTTCGTTGCCTGTCCATATTCTCCATCCTTTGAAAGCTAATAAGAAGATAAATAGTTATAGCTATATAATAATTAATAAATAAAATAGCTACTGATAAAGATAGAAAGATTACCTTGTTACAACCCCTTGCATTGTGTCCAGGTTCTTCATAAGTTGAACATGTTATAACCCTGTCTTTCCTAAGAGCAGACCATTCTCCTTACCTCTTTACTACCTCATTTTTATCTCTAATTTTCTTTACTTTAGATTTGCCAGCCAATTTCACTAATAAGGGTGAATTTTATTGCATGTGATGGGTTTATTTTCCAGAACTTTTTCTCTGGAACTTGTTGTAACTTGTGTGTCTATAAGTTTGGAGATAAGCTTTCTTATTGTACTACCGGTGAATTCTATCCAATGGGTTGCCCATCTTGTATTGTATTGATCTGATGGCACGAGGACATGTGATTCAGTAAGGTCCCATGTCATACAAGTTCATTTTTAGTTTCCAAGCTGACTATGAACTTGTCACTCTCTTCACTCTTCTCATACCCATACTCACCATTGAAATCAATTGTACACTTGTGAGGAATCCGAAAGTATTCATTGTATAACTCTATTTCTTGTAGAATCCATTGAGTAGGCCATGTCATTACATCAGATTCATTTTTACTCAATATATTCATCACTTTTATTCTTATTTCTTCAAGCATCCCAATTATTAACTTGTGTCTAGCATCCAAGATCCAAGAGTTGAAGGACTCAGTTAGGTTGTTTTCTACCTTCTAGTTCTTGAACATTGTATCAAAGTAAGTCCTACACCAACACTTGACTGGATAATGTGGTAAATCATTCACCCCTTACTCAAATATATCCTCCAATGTATTCACATGATCATTTAATTCCTCCTCATAGCTTCTCAATGCACACCACCAAATCAGTTTTGTCATTTCTCCAGACCCATGTCCCTTTTTGCTCCAATTGGATACTGTGTATCTTACAAAGAAAAAAGTCAGTCCAACACATTTAAAAAGTGGATGAAAACAAGTAAAGTGCCAATTATCTTTTATCCTTTTGCATGTCTGATATAAATGTGACCCCCCTCTCCATTGTTGGTCTAAAGACTTCTGAAGCAGACTCAAGAATCAATTCCAGGTGACTTTTATTTCCTTATCTATAACAGCCCAAGAAAATGGATAAAAGTGGTTCATAACATTTTGAGTTACAACAACTAAGAGTTCACCTTTGGCTTTTTCTTCCAAAAAGGTCTCATCAAAGCCAACAAAAGGTCTTAACCCTCTCTTAAACCCCTTCTTCATTGCTTCAAAGCAAATATACATCCTCAAAAATATTTTTTTGCCTTCCGCAAGGGAATCTTTAGAAATATTAATAATGATATCACTTCCTACATTACTCTGCCTCAAGGCATTGGCATAGGCATCAAGTTTGTTATATTTATCAGTAAAGCTACCTTCCAGCTTCTCCAATATCATTCTCTTGGATCTCGTGCACTTTGAAAATGAAGCATTGATGTTAAAAGTTATTTTTGATCTGCCTTCATCTCTGTAATCTTATATTTTGGGAATTATTGTAACTTCTTCATGAAATAGTGTGCAATGTTCGTAGCATCAACCCTTTGGTTATTAAATGTATGGTTACACTCATGTTTAGGTTTCAGTGTCTTGACCTTAACACCTAAACTCCTTTTATCTTTAGAATTAGGCAGACAAGAGGGCATTCATCTTCCGCACATATATATCTGACCCTTATTGTGTCACTTTTAACTAGTGTTAAATCATAACCATTGGCAAGGGAATACAAGCTCATGAATTTCCTAGCTTCAGGTATATCTTTGAATATTATGGACTTTTCTAAGTCCTTGTAATCAACCAAGCTATCAACAATTGCCCTCATTATTTCTTTTGCTATTGCCCCCCAACCTATCAGAATCATAATCTGAAGAATCTTCACTATTACAGTCACTATCATCCGTGTCATCTTCACTGTTAGAATTACTACTATTTGAGCTATAATCACTAGATGCTTCATCTAGTACTAAGCATGACTCAATGTGTTGCACTATATTTTGAACATTAACAAATAATTCATTGTCCTTTACAACAAATAAGTTAATAATATTGAACTGGTCATTCACAAGTTGTAATAATGTCCTAATACCCTCATTTCCTAATATTTCATAATATTTTTCAAAAGGGCCAATCATAATAAATTGTTGAACTCCAACATACCCGAATTAATGCATGTATTCATTAACCATATCTATAAAAGATAAGAGATCATCATCATAACATTTTCATGTGAATAAGCTTTCTTGAATATTCAAGATGTAGCTCCCTCATCCAGTCACCATTGTAGTGAAAGATCAAGTCAATCTTAACCATGTTTAATGTCGACCCCAGTTCGCCTCCGTGAACTGTCGTGATGACACCTAATATCTATGACTAAGTAAGCCTAACAAATACGGAAAATAAATGAAACTTGTGAAAGAAATAATTAAAAGCCAAAATAACCGAATGAAAAAGTATTTAAAAGTGCTGCTCGACATACACAATATTTAACTCTCAAACCGATACATACTTGCAAGACCCGAAAACCCATGAATCACAAACTAAGGATATTACATAGTGCTCTAGCTCCAGAATAGTTTAAAACAAGTAAATACAGAAGGTTGTAACTACAAGAGAGAATAGACAGAGACTCCTCGATCTGCGGATGCAGCAGATATACCTCGAAGTCTCCGAAGGGTTGCTTCGCCTCAAGGATGGTAAGTCAAGGTACCTGGATCTGCATATGGAAAATATGTGCAGAAAGGGTATGAGTACACCACAGCGGTACTCAGTAAGTGCCAAGCCTAACCTCGGTCGAGTAGTGACGAGGAAGGTCAGGGCCCTACTGAGGTTAAATAAATTATAAGGTTCAATAGTGTAGTACAGAACAATATAAATAAGTGCAGCAATAAAAGTTCCACAAGATAGAAAGGACAACAACAACTATTACAAAGACAAGGTAAACACAGAAAGAAATACGGTTTAACATCAAAATAACAATCGGGGATCTCCCAGGATACCGTCTTGTAGTCCCAAATATACATATCCAATGAATCTCCCAGGATCCCATCTCGTAGTCCAACTCATGGTGCTCATGGATCTACCAGAACCCGATTTTGTAGTCCCAAATGTAAATACCCAGTACTGGAAAATCTACTACGTGCATTCCCCTAGTTCCATATAATAGTGCAGGGGGGATCTACCGGAATCCCACATCCGTAGTCCCAATGTAAATACACAACAGCAACAGGAAAATATTCAGAAATGGCAAATTTCATATTAAGGTAAACAAGTAATTCTAGCCTAGCATGCTGCACAGAATTCAGGTAAGGTAGTTTGAGCAAGTAAAGCAATTAAGTCACTTAGACATGCTTTCCTAAGCTAACAATAGGCTTAATGGTGCAAGTAATAAAAAACAGAAAAGGAAACATACTAGTAATTACTTAATGAAAACTGGATTTCCAACAATTAGCACAAGTACGCACTCGTCACCTCACGTACAAGGCATTTCAATTACCAAATATACCAAATCCTAAGGGAAAGGCCCCCACACAAGGTTAGACAAGCCACTTACCTCGAACCGGCTCAATAATAAACCCGAAACCACGCTCTTGCCATGAGTACTCGACTCCAAATGGCCCAAATCTATTCAATTCAATTGCATAATGTAAATAACACTTCAAATAACTAACTGTGCAAAGAAATTCTAAGCTAATATGCGAAATTAGGTAAAATGACCAAAACTCCCCTCGAGCCCACATCACAGAATCAGGTAAATTTTTTATTTTCGGAATCCTCATACTCTCACGAGTTCTTGCATAATAAAATTATCCAAATCTATGGTCAAATTCCCAATCAAAAGTCGAATTTTAGGTCTAAGAACTTTCTTCCAACTTTTCCCCAATTTTCATCTCCAATCCGAAATTAAATGATGAAACTAACTATAAATTGATGGAATATAACTAGAAAGGGTTAAAGAATTATTATCCAATGATCTCCTCTTCAATTTCCTCTCAAAATCGCCCTCTCCCGAGCTCCAAATTGAATTTCCAACTTTTGAAACTAAACCCTAGAAATTTTTTATTTCTTCCTAGCTGTTACCGCATCCGTTGTTCTGGGACTGCTTCTGCGGTCCCGCTTTTACGGAACAAGGGTCGCATATGCGACTTCTCATTTAAAGCCAGCTTCCACATCTGCGACTCCCCGTCCACAGATGCGGTACCGCTCCTGTGGAGAACCTATCGCTTCTGCGGCTCCTGCTTGACCTCTCCCATTCCGCTTCTACGACCACAAAGCTGCTTCTTTGGCGCCGCACCTGCGGGACCCAAACCGCAGGTGCGGTTATGACAGAAAACCAGCTGAAGCTGCAACTTTAAAACTCCAAAATTCTTCCGTCAACCATCCGAAATCTTTCCGAGGCCCCCGAGACTTCAACAAAACCTACCAACATATCCCACAACTTCACTCAAACTTATTCCAACCTTCGGAATGCTCAAAACAAATCAAAACACCTATTTTTCATCGGATTCAAGCATAAGAATCCCAAAAACTCTAAAAATACGCTTTCAATCAAAAAGTCTATCAAACCTCGTCTGAATGACCTAAAATTTTGCACACACGTCACATTCAACACTACGGAGCTACTCCAACTCCCATAATTCCATTCCGACCCTCGGATCAAAATTTCACTATCAAACCGGAAACTTCAAAATTCGACCTTTCGGCATTTCTAGCCTAAATTAGCTACGGACCTCGAAAATACAATCCGAACATGCCCCTAAGCTCGAAAACACCCAATGGGGCTAACAGAACCATCAGATTTTGATTTCGAGGCCGTCTTCACACTGTTCCGACTATGGTCAACTTTCCAATAATTAAGGTCTCATTTAGGGACTAAGTGTCCCACAACTCTCCGAAACTCAAAATCGAACATCCCGGCAATTCAAAATAGCATAAATAAACATGGGAAAAGCAGATAACAGGGGATCAGGGCGTAAATTCTTAAGACGACTGGCCGTGTCATCACATCCTCCTACACTTAAACATTCGTTCATCCTCGAACGACATAGAGTCATACCTGAAGTAGTGAAAAGATAAGGGTAACAGTTGCGCATATCCTGCTCGGTCTCCCAGGTCGCCTCATCGACCGGCTGACCCCGCCACCAAACCTTTACTGATGCAATGTTCTTTGACCTCAACTTTCTAACCTGCCTGTCCAATATTTCCATTGGCTCCTCAACATAGGATAGATCCTTGTCCAACTGGACTAAACTGAAATCTAACACGTGCGACAGGTCACCGTGATACCTCCGAAGCATCGAAACATGAAATACCAGATGAACTCCTGCCAAGCTGGGAGGTAAGGTAAGCTCATAAGCAACCTCCCCAACACGCCTCAATATCTCAAAAGGGCCAATAAACCTCAGACTCAACTTTCCCTTCTTCCCAAATCTCATAACGCCCTTCATATGCGAAACCTGAAGCAGAACCCACTCTCCAACCATATAGGTAACATCACGAACCTTACGGTCCGTGTAACTCTTCTGTCTGGACTGGGCTATGCAGAGTCTATCCTGAATCACCTTAACCTTTTCCAAAGCATCCGAACCAAGTCTGTGCCCAATAATCTAGCCTCACCCTATTCAAACCAACCCACCGTGGATCTACACCATCTAAGATATAAAGCCTTATACGGTGCCATCTGAATGCTGGACTGATAGCTGTTGTTGTAGGCAAACTCCGCCAATGGTAAGAACTGATCCCAAGACCCTCCAAACTCGATCACACATGTACATAGCATATATTCAAGAATATGAATAGTGCACTCGAACTGTCCATCCGTCTAAGGGTGAAATGTTGTACTCAACTCCACCCGAGTACCCAACTCATGCTAAACGACTCTCCAGAATCATGATGTGAACTGAGTACTTCTATCTTAAATGATGGAAACTAGAATTCCATGCAAACGAACAATCTCCCGGATATATATATCTACAAACCACTCCGAAGAATAAGTAGTACACATAGGAATGAAGTGAGCGGACTTGGTCAGCCGATCCACAATCACCCAAATAGCATCGAAATTTCTCAAAGTCCGTGGGAGCCCAACTACAAAGCCATGGTGATCCACTGCCACTTCTACTCCGGAATCTCTATCTGCTGAAGCAACCCACCCGGTCTCTAGTGCTCATACTTCACCTGCTGACAGTTGAGGCACCGAGGTACAAATCCAACTATATCTTTCTTCATCTGCCTCCACCAATAGTGCTGCCTCAAATCCTGATACATTTTCACAGCACCCGGATGAATGGAATATCGCGAGCTATGGGCCTCCTCCAGAATCAACTCTCGAAGCTCATCGACATTGGGTACACAAATTCAACCCTGTATCCTCAATACCCCATCATCACCAATAGTCACATCTCTGGCATCACCGAGCTGAACTTTGTCCTTGAGGAAAAGCAAATGAGGGTGATCATACTGCCGCTCCCTAATACGATCAAATAAGGAAGATGAAGAAACCACGCAAGCTAGAAACCGACTGGGCTCCGAAAGATCCAATCTTACAAATTGGATGGCTAAGGCCTGAACATCCATCGCCATATGCCTCTCTGATACTGGTAAATAAGCCAAACTCCCCAGACTCTCTGCCTGGCGACTCAAGGCATCGGCCACCACATTGGCCTTGCCCGGGTGATACAAAATAGTGATATCATAGTCCTTCAGCAACTCTAACCACCTCCTCTGGTGCAAATTTAGATCCTTTTGCTTGAACAAGTGTTGCAAGCTCCGATGGTTAGTATAAATCTCACAAGGTACACCGTATAAATAATGGTGCCAGATCTTCAGGGCGTGATCAATGGCAGCTAACTCAAGTTCATGGACTGTATAATTCTTCTCATGTACCTTTAACTATCTGGACGCGTAGGCAATCACCCTACCATCCTACATCAATACCGCTCCGAGGACAATACTCGAGGCATCACAATAAATTGTATAAGACCCCGAACCTGTAGGCAGTAACAAAATTGGGGCTGTAGTCAAAGCTGTATTGAGCTTCTGAATGCTCGCCTCACACTCCTCCGTTCACTGGAACAAAGCATACTTCTAGATCAACATGATCATAGGGGCTGCAATCGATGAAAACCCCTCCACAAAACGACGGTAGTAACCTGACAAGCCACGGAAACTGCGGATCTCTATAGCTAAGGATGGTCTGGGCAACCTCTGCACGACCTCTATTTTCTTTGGATCCACCTGAATACCCTCACTCGATACCACGTGGCCTAAGAATGCCACTAAATCCAACCAAAACTCTCATTTCAAGAACTTAACATATACTTCTTCTCTCTCAGAGTCTAAATCACAGTCCTCAGGTGTTGCTCATGATCTTTCCAACTCTTGGAATATACCAGAATATCATCAATAAAGACAATGACGAACGAGTCAAGATACGGCTGAAACACACTGTGCATCAAGTGCATAAAAGTTGCTGGGGCATTGGTTAGCCCAAATGACATGACAAGGAACTCGTAATGACCATACCGAGTCCTGAAAGCAGTCTTCAAGATATCTAGCTCCTGAATCTTCAACTGATGGTAACCTGAGCGCAAGTCAATCTTAGAAAACACCCATGCGCCCTGAAGCTGGTCAAACAAATCATCAATACAAGGCAAAAGATAACGGTTCTTCACTGTAACCTTGTTCAACTGGCGATAATCAATACACATACGCATAGAACCATCCTTTTTCTTCACAAACAAGACAGGATCACCCCAAGCTAATACACTAGGCCGAATAAAACCCATATCAAGCAATTCCTGTAACTGATCCTTCAACTCAGGAGGGGTCATTGTGAGCACGTGATTTTTGCCTTACATGAAATACTCCCATAAATTCAAAGCAAAGTAATTTCGTTTCATTATTTGTAATTTTGTGGATCTTGTGGCATTTGCTATTAATTATTTGCATTTTTGTCTGTGTACTTCATTTGTTAATTAATGAAAAATAAAAAATATGCTGCATTTGCATTTAGGATTTAATTTTTTGCATGTTTGAAATAATTAGTAATTTAGTGTCTTATAAAATGGAAAATCACAAAAAATAGTTCATTTTTGCATTTTAATTTTAATTTCTCGAATTTTGTTAACTTTTTTAATTTGGTATTTAATTAGTTACGATAATTATTTTTAGAGTTTAATTAGTTTAATTTGATAGGATAATATTAGTTTTCATAATTAATTTAGGATTTATTTCTAATTTTGAAAAGAAAAGAAATTTGGAAATTGAAAAAGAGAAAAGATTCAAAAAACAAAGGGAAATTCGGATTTGGGCCATTTAATTAAACCCCCTTCAGCCCAATTGCCCCCAGATCTGTACAATTCCAGCCCAAACCCGCCTCTACCCAGTCCGGATCCCCCTTCAGGCGAAACGACGCCATTTCGACCAGTGTCAATCTGGGCTGTTGATCCCTACCTGATCGAACGGCTTGGAACTAAAGCTTGGGAAGTATTTATATGTCCAAATTCGTTCCCCCCCCTCAAAACCCCTCTGCTCAGGACCCCACAAGGACCCCATACCTAACCCTAACGGAGCCGCCTCAAAACTCCACCGCCTCCCCCGGCGGCGCCACCGTGAACCGCCACCAAACTTACACCAAACACCCCCTCCTTCTCCTCTCTCCAAATCTACAAGTCCCCGCCCTCAAATCAACCCAAAACGGCTCGAATCTAGCTTTGAAGGAAAACCCTTGCTGAGCCGCCCCCCAAATCCCCGACCTCTGGTGGCAGCGCCTACCCCGACCTTACCCAAAATCACACGCTATAACCACCCCACTCCCTTTTTTCTAAATCCCGGACTGATTTCCTTCGAATCTGCCCAGAACTTCTCGAATCATGGAGTGTACTGAAGGTTTCAGACCGCAACAGACTTTATTCGTGTATTTTCACATGAAAATATACGATTAAGGGCTATTCTGGTCTGAAATTTGAAAAACCCTGCAAAGTTTGTGGAATCGGCTTTCTGGTTGATGTTCAGGTATCTTCTTTGTCCGCTTTGTTTAGTTATTTATCTTTTTATTCTTTGTTTGTACTTCATCTCCGCTTCTGGGTTTTGTCATGCATGCATGATTAGTTCAGGGTCCTTTCTTAATTAGTCTAGCAGTTCAGTTAATTCCCTCTATTTTGTGTCAGATAATAGTAATTTAGTTTAGGGTCTTAGTTTTAAGAAATTGGGCTTTGGTCTGTTGTTGATTTGTCCCGCAAATGTAGCCCATTTAATTTGGTCTATATCCTTGGGTCAATTTGACCCGTTTGGATTTCTGAAGTAAATATCAGAGGTTTGAGGGGTAATTTGGGGTAGTCGGTTGAGGAAATCTTTGCATAATAGAACAAGAAGTTTCTAGGAAGCTGGGGGAAGGGGGTATTCTGTAAATCTGATATGTGAACTGAGGTTATTTGAGCAAAATCAAAAATTGAATAAGGGCCTAAGCTAAAATCAGAATCAAAAGGGGTTTCATTTGTAAAAATCTGATTTCGGAATAGGCTTGCCCTAATGCCTTGCCTATAAAGGCATCTCTACCTTGACTTTCAAGGAAAGGATGAAGGAGCTAAATATATCAGAAATCTGAGGCTGCTAAAAAGGGGTCTACTGTTCCATTAAAAATCCCTGAAATTCTTCAGATCCTCACCTCAATAGAATTCTCAAACAGCTAAGGGTAAAAAATGAGTTGAGTCTTGGTTGTCATCCAAGGGCGTAGGTCTAGATTTTAGTGGCATCCTAATTTGAGCTTTGGGTGCTGCTGTTGTGGATTCCAACTTGGTTCAAAGTGGTTTTTCTTCTCCTGAGCATTTCTGTGTTGGTCTTGTTGCTGACACACTGTTCTTGTTACTGTTCTGTTGCTGATCCTTCCTTGCTATTCTTTGCTTTTGAATTCCAGGTATATCCTTAGTTGTAGTGGACTGGAGTTCTGAATAAGCTGTATAAAAATTTGGATTCAAATTGAAGCTTAAGTACTGATTACTGGTGCAATTGTGCCAATTTTTATAACTATGTGTGCTCGAACTGTTTATTTTATATAAATTTAAAGTTCTGCTCTGTTGAACTGTTGGTTAAGGCTAGTAACCCAAAGTACTTTGGCTGAAATGTTTGAGTGTTAACATTATAACAAGTTTTGGATCCTACTTGTGTAAATAAATTGATGTAAGGAAATGGACCTGAGGTCCAAGTCTGTTTGACTAAGCTTAGAACCACCCCTACTGTGCAAACAAATTTGATTCATATATCTCCTTTCCTTGCATGAAATTGGGAAATCTGGAACCTCAACTCAGGGAGGAGATAATCAAAGCATTATTCGAATACAAAGACGTTTTTGCATGGTCCTATGACGAAATGTCGGGTCTAAGCACTAATTTAGTGGTTCACAAGTTGCCCACTGACCCAGCATTCCCTCCTGTCAAACAGAAGTTGAGAAAGTTCAAAACGGATATAAGTGTAAAGATCAAAGAAGAGGTCACCAAGCAGTTCGATGCGAAAGTTATTCGGGTCACACGGTATCCCACCTGGTTAGCCAATGTTGTGCCTATGCCAAAGAAGGATGGCAAGACCAGGGTGTGCGTTGACTATCGGGATCTCAACAAAGCAAGCCCGAAGGATAATTTTCCCCTACCAAAACATCCATATATTGATTGACAATTACTCCACAACATGAGATTGGTTCTTTTGTGTATTGTTATGCGGGTTATCATCAGATCTTAATGGACTAGGAAGATGCAGAAAAGACCACATTCATCACACCATAGGGAACGTACTGCTATCGGGTCATGCCATTCGGCTTGAAAAATGCTGGGGCAACCTATATGAGGGAAATGACAACAATATTCCATGATATGATACACCAGGAAATCGAGTTATACGTGGATGATGTGATCATGAAGTCTAGGAAGTAGTCTGACCATGTCAGGGATCTGAAGAAGTTCTTCTGAAGTCTTCGCAGGTACAATCTCAAGCTTAATCCTGCAAAATGTGCTTTTGGGGTGCCGTTTAAAAAGTTGTTGGGGTTCGTAGTCAGCCGCCGGGGTATCGAACTGGATCCATTGAAAGTCAAGGCCATCCAGGAATTGCCACCTCCAAGGAACAAGACCGAGGTGATGAGTTTGTTGGGGAGATTGAATTATATCAGCAGGTTCATCGCTCAACTCACGACAACTTGTGAGCCCATTTTCAAGCTGTTAAAGAAAGATGCTGCGGTCAGGTGGACAGATGAATGTCAGGAGGCATTTGATAGGATAAAGGGGTATTTGTCAAATCCACCCGTGTTGGTCCCGCCAAACCAGGGCGACCTTTGATTCTATATTTAACGGTATTAGACAATTCATTCGGCTGTGTATTGGGTCAACATATTATCACTGGCAGGAAGGAGCTGGTCATATATTATCTTAGCAAGAAATTCACACCGTACGAGGTCAAGTACACTCAGCTCGAGAGGACATGTTGTGCCCTAACTTGGGTGACGCAGAAGCTAAAACTTTATTTGTCATCTTACACTACCTATCTCATATCTCGCTTGGATCCATTGAAGTATATCTTTCAGAAGCCTATGCCCACAGGGAGGCTTGAAAAGTGGCAGATCCTGCTCATAGAGTTTGACATTGTCTACATGACTCGAACCGCAATGAAAGCATAGGCCTTGGCGGACCATTTGGTCGAGCACCTGGTTGATGAAGATTATGAACCTTTGAAAACTTATTTCCCTGATAAAGAGGTGATGCACATTGATGATTTAGAACAAGTCGAGAAGCCTGGATGGAAACTTTTCTTTGATGGAGCCAAAAATATGAAGGGCGTGGGGATAGGAGCAGTACTTATTTCTGAAACAGGGCAGCACTACCCTGTTACGGCTCAGCTTCATTTTTACTGTACCAACAACATGGCTGAGTACTAGGCATGTATTTTGGGTTTGAGGTTAGTTGTGGATATGGGTGTCCAGGAAGTCTTGGTCTTGGGTGACTCAGACCTCCTAGTGCACCAAATTCAGGGAGAATGGGAAACACGGGATTTGAAACTCATACCGTACAGACAATGTTTGCATGATCTTTGTCAACGATTTCAGTCAATAGAGTTCAAGCATATCCCAATAATACATAATGAAGTCGCCGATGCTTTGGCCTCTCTGGCGTCAATGTTACATCATCCAGATAAGGCTTATATGGACCCTTTGCAGATTCAGGTCCGTGATCATCATGCTTACTGTAATATGGTAGAAGAAGAACTTGATGGGGAGCCGTGGTTCCATGATATCAAAGAATACCTCCGGATGGGAGTATATCCGGTACAGGCCACATGTGATCAGAAAAGAACAATTCGACGATTGGCAAGCGGATTTTTCTTCAGTGGAGGTATATTGTACAAAAGAACTCCAGATCTGGGGTTACTAAGATGCATGGATTCTAGACAGGCCACAACTATCTTGACCGAGGTACATTCCGGAGTTTGTGGACCGCATATGAGTGGGTACGTTCTGGCAAAGAAAATTCTCCGAGCAGGTTATTACTGGCTCACTATGGAGCGGGATTGCATCAGTTTTGTGCGTAAATGCCATCAGTGCCAAGTGCATGGAGATTTGATTCATTCTCTACCATCTAAGTACATACAATGTCTGCACCATGGCCTTTTGTTGCTTGGGGCATGGATGTCATTGGGCCAATCGAACCAGCAACATCAAACGGACACAGGTTTATTCTAGTAGCCATCGATTATTTCACCAAGTGGATTGAAGAGAAAACTTTCAAATCTGTGACCAAGAAAGCAGTGGTCAATTTTGTGCATTCAAATATCATTTGTCGGTTTGGGATTCCGAAGGTAATCATCACGGACAATGGAGCTAACCTCAACAATCATCTGATGACAGAGACATGTCAGCAGTTTAAGATTATACATCGCAATTCCACCCCATATCGCCCTAAGGCGAATGGAGCAGTCGAGGCAGCCAACAAGAATATAAAGAAGATACTTCGAAAAATGGTGGAAGGTTCTAGGCAGTGGCATGAAAAGCTGTCATTTGCATTGCTGGGTTATCGCACTACTGTCCGCACTTCAGTAGGGGCTACTCCTTTTTTGTTGGTGTATGGCATGGAGGCAGTAATACCCGCCGAAATTGAAATCACATCCCTTCGAATTGTTGCTGAGGCATAAATTGATGATGTTGAATGGGTCAAAACCCGCTTGGAGCAGTTAAGTCTAATTGATGAAAAAAGATTGGCGGCAGTATGTCATGGCCAATTGTACCAACAGAGAATGGAAAAAGCATATAACAAGAAGGTACGTCCATGGAAGTTCGAAGTAGGTCAACTAGTGTTGCGACGTATCTTGCCTCATCAGGCTGAAGCAAAAGGAAAGTTTGCCCCAAAACTGGCAGGGACCATTTGTTGTAACTAGAGTGTTGTCCAATGACGCGTTATATTTGATAGATGTAGAAGGGAAATATGTAGAAATGGCTATCAATTCCAATGCAGTCAAGAGATACTATGTATTATTTCTTACTTTGATTGTACTCGTTTGTATTTGGCATATTTTGAAGATTGAAATGACGAAGGCATTTTGTTCTGCTATCGAAACACTTTATCCCTTGTCACCCTTTTTGAGCCTTATTTATTTTCTTTCATACCCCTCTTTCGGAATCAGTAGCGAATATCAGAAACATAAGCATGAAAGATAAGAAATGGAAAAAAGAAAAAGAGAAAGAAAAGGAAAGAGAAAGAAAGAAAGAGAAAAAAAAGAAGAAAAAAGAAGAAAAGAGAAAAGAAGAAGAAAAACAACAAAAGGGAAAAGAGAAAAGCAAAAGAGAAAAAGAGAGAAGAAAGAGAAAAGAAAAAACACAACAACAAAGTAATTTCTATGACATGAACTACGTTCGACCTGATTCCTTTTAAGGATACGTAGGCAGCCTCATGGTTCGGTTTCATCAAATCCAAAAGTCCCCAAGCAAGAAACTGGGGCAGAAGTTGTGGTTGTTGGAAGAAATATGATTCCGAAAGTTGTAATTCTAAACCCATGTGAATTGTTTTGAGCCTTTGATATTCTTTCTTTTTAACCCTATCCAAAAGCCCACGTTACGGTCCAAATAAAGACCTTCCGATCAGTCTTTGAGAGATGTCAAGTCGAGCAGATAAATGTAATTCATGTCAGGGGCAACACTCTGGTTCAAGTAGGAAAAATAAAAATGAGAGAGTCTTATTGGTGAAAACCTTCACAGACGGGAGTTGAGAGAAATAAAAATAAGAGAGTTTTATTGGTGAAAACCTTCACAGGCACCGTAAGGCGACGGGAGTTGAGAGAAATTAAAATGAGAGAGTCTTATCGGTGAAAACCCTCATGGGCACCTTGAGGCGAAAGTGAGTTGAAAAGTGAAATGAGAAAGGTATGTTGGTGGAAAACTGTTGTAAGGTACCACAGGATAACAAGGTCAAGGATTGGGTGAAGTAATCAGATCATGGAAATTCTAAGGCAACATAGTACGGCGACTGAAAGTTGATTGGTTGGACAGATTGGGCCGATTAATCCGAAATGCATGTCATGATCATCGGTACCAACTGTTCCACTCAGATAAGTTTTTTTTTCTTTTTCACTTTGTAGCAGTCATCTGGTTTTGGATTCTTGATATCCTTAACCCACAAAGTCATTGTATTTTATTTTCTTTTGGGTTTATTTGTCTAAGGTGTTTCAATGTCAATCTTATTCAAAGCAAGTGAAAACGAATTTCAAAGCTTACTACCAAATTCCAAAATTGCAAAGCATGGTTTGGTCAGCGTACCAAAGACAACATAATGTAAGGTAGGATACAGGGGATCACTGGAAGTTTCATTGGTGGAATGGTTTGGTAATGTCATGGAAGATGCAAAGGTTTAGATAAAGGGGTCAGAGAAGTGAAACAACAGCATGGGTACAGAACACTCGGTTCGTCAAGGTCATGGGGTTTGAAAGTCAGTCAGGAAGTCAAAGCGGTTCAGGGCCAGTTCGGAGAAGCTAGTCAGAACAAAACAATGCAGCGGAAAGGTCTTCAGCAAGAATGCCATCAGCTAACCACCATTTTAAACTGATAAAATATTCTTTGATTGAAACAGGGGCAGGAAATTTTGGTTGTTCCGGAGAAACTTTCCGCGGAGAAAGGCAGTCACAAAACAGGTTTGTTTTGATTTTCAGGACCCTCCTGGAAAATGGGACCTAGTTTAAAGTTCAAAAATAACATAATCTAGCATAAATGTATCCCAAAGGAATATAAGTTGGCTTAGAAGTTTGCATGTTCGAGATAGGATTCAATTAGGAGTTTCTAGGACCCTCCTGAATAATGGGACTTAGCTTTAAAATTTCGATTAGATAACAACATTTAGCGTAAACTCTACTGTAGGGTAGTATAATTCAGACATGAAAGTTGTCACCCTTAAGATAGAATTTGACCTTTGATTTTCAGGACCCTCTCGGATAATGGGGAGTAGTTTAAAGATTCTCTTAGATAGCAAGACTTAGCAGAAGTCACACCTGTAGAAGATATAACTTAGATTTAAAATTGTCGTTTAGTTAAGAGTTGTCAGGACCCCCCTGCATAATGGGACCTAGCTTTCAAATTCTTAGTAATATTTGGTAATATGATTCAGTTTAATACTCACATATGTGCCCAGTTACCAAACTGGGGCAGAAAAATTTTCTTTGTTTTTGTCTATTTTGTTGAAGTCAGGAGCCCACCTGGAGAGTGGGGAATACATTTCAAGTTGAAGTCAAGAGCCTGCCTGGAGAGCAGGGAATACTTTCAAGCATAGCAGTCAGGAGGCCGCTTGAAGAACAAGGGAGTACAATTTAAAGTTTTAGTTTTTCAAATTCTTTGCTTTGTTTACTTTGAAGGCAGGAGCCCGCCTGGAGAGCAGGGAATACATTTCAAGTTGAAGTCAGGAGCCCGCCTGGAAAGTAGGGAATACTTTCAAGTCAGCAATCAGGAACCCGCCTGGAGAACAATGGAGTACAATTTATGTTTGAGCTTTCAAATCCTTTGTTTCGTCTATGTCGAAGTCAGGAGCCCGCTGGAGAGCAGGGAATACTTTCAAGTCAGCAGTCAGGAGCCCGCCTGGAGAGCAGGTAATACATATCGAGTCCAGCAGTCAGGCCCCACCTGAAGAAGGGGAAAACATCTCAGTTTACAATTCAAGGCGGCAACAAGCGGATGTCTCCGAAAGAATGGAGAACAACAAGGCAACAAGAAGCATAAGATCAAGTTTGAAGATATAGATAGGACTTTTGTAATCCATAGATCATAGTCTAGTATAGCTTCTTGTTTTATTTTGACATGGTGTAATAAGGAGGTTCAGTAAGCAATAGCAGCAGCAGCAGCAATAGTGAAATCACAGCTTCATGGTAGTCCCAGCTACCAAAACTTCCCGAACTACACTAACCTGATTCCTTTTTAGCTAAGGATATGTAGGCAAACTCAGAGGCAGGGTGCGGTCAAATCTTTCAAAAATGCTTCCCAGGGAGTATTCAAACAAGCAAAAATCGCTTGTATCCGCTCACTTTATCTTTGCACGAAAACTCTTCATGTTTCTGAACAAAGAGGGGAAGATGTGAGCACGTGATTTTTGCCCTACATGAAATACTCCCATAAATTCAAAGCAAAGTAATTTCGTTTCATTATTTGCAATTTTGTGGATCTTGTGGCATTTGCTGTTAATTATTTGCATTTTTGTCAGTGCACTTCGTTTGTTAATTAATGAAAAATACAAAATATGATGCATTTGCATTTAGGATTTAATTTTTTTCATGTTTGAAATAATTAGTAATTTAGTGTCTTATAAAATGGAAAATCACAAAAAATAGTACATTTTTGAATTTTAATTTTAATTTCTCGAATTTTGTTAACTTTCTTTAATTTGGTATTTAATTAGTTACGGTAATTATTTTTAGAGTTTAATTAGTTTAATTTGATAGGATAATATTAGTTTTAATAATTAATTTAGGATTTATTTCTAATTTTTAAAAGAAAAGAAATTTGGAAATTAAAAAAGAGAAAAAATTCAAAAAACAAAGGAAATTCGGATTTGGGCCATTTAATTAAACCCCCCTTCAGCCCAATTGCCCCCAGATCTGTACAATTCCAGCCCAAACACGCCTCTACCCGGTCCGGAACCCCCTTCAGGCGAAACGACGCCGTTTTGACCAGTGTCAATCTGAGCCGTTGATCCCTACCTGATCGAACGACTCAGAACTAAAGTTTGGGGAGTATTTATATGTCCAAATCCGTCCCCCCCAAAACCCCTCTCCTCAGCACCCCACCAGGACCCCAGACCTAACCCTAACAGAGCCGCCTCAAAACTCCACCGCCTCCCCCGGTGGCGCCACCATAAACCGCCACCAAACTTACACCAAACACCCCCTCCTTCTCCTCTCTCCAAAAGTTGGATCAATTTGATTCATATATCTCCTTTCCTTGCATGAAATTGGGACATCACATTCACTTGGTCAGTATTGAAGTTCTATAATTCCAGGTGGTAATTGCTTAAATAAGTGTTGAATGATTCAAAGTTAGTATATAGGATGGTTTCTGGGCAGAATATGGTGGTCATTTGAATTGTGGCAAGTTTGAAGCTTTTTTATTTAGTTTTCTTATTATGCAATGCATTACTCTAATCAGCACCCATAAAATCTATAATCACATTTAGTTCTAACTGATCAAGCCCGTTAATTAGATTGGATTGTGCCGTGTCGACATGGGCTATAATTCATGGCCTCAAAAAGTAGCTCGAACATCTTTGGAGTTAGAATTGAGTTAACACATATTGGATAATACGAATAACCTATGGCCCTCGCATTAATATTAAAATAACCTTAAACACTCGTAGTTTGCTTTAGGCTTAACTTAGACTACTATTGTGACTGTGTATACGTTCGCGTAACATAATCGCGAATTTAATTTTAAAAGTAACTCGAGGTATGCGTTCGCGCAACTTCGACCAACTCCTCCTAATAATTAACAAAGCGTCATTAATCGTGGACACATTCGCGTGGCGTGATTTTTGACGCGCCAAAGGAAAAGAGTATACGTACGCGTAACTCAATTCTATAATTATGAATAATCAAGTGATTTAAAGCGGTTAATAGATAAATGCACATAAGATCTAAAGTCAGTAATTAGACAAATCTAATAAACCAAGTATGATCAAAGCGACCGTGCTAGAACCACGGGACTCGGGAATGCTTAATACCTTCTCCCGGGTCTTACTCGAATTTCTGGATCGCAGACTGTTAAACAGAGTCAATCCTTTTTCCTTGATTCGGGATTTGAACCGGTGACTTGGGACACCATAAATTTCCCAAGTGACGACTCTGATTTTTAAATAGATAAACAAGCTCTAGGAGGACGTGGTGGCAATCCCTCACCATATTATGTGTGTCCCCACACCCAAAACAAGCTCTAGGAGGACGTGGTGGCTGTGACTGGCATGGGCCAGGTCTGATGGACTGACCTCTAAAGCACCCCGCGCAGGAGCCGCGCTAGATACTGGTGGTGCATAATAAGGCTCCTGAGACTTAGGAGGAGCTGGAATACCACTGGCTGCAGGAAGAGCTGAATGAACAGGTCCACTTATATAACCTCTATCATGGCGACCTGCTGCTGGGGCACGGGCACCAGAGAAATGGCCCGACTCTCGAGACCTCTTGGCCTCTCTCTCCCTAGTATGCATACCATTAATCCTCATAGCAATGCTCACCACACTCTTATAAGAAATATCCATCTCCAACTTACGAGCCATGCTAGACCTGATGCTAGGAATAATCCCCTCAATAAATCGGTGAACCCTCTTGCGAACAGTAGAAACCAAGGCTGGGGCATGTCTAGCCAAACTAGTATACCGGACTGCATACTCTGAGATAGTCTTAGTACCCTGGTACAAATGCTAAACTCTATGCGCCACATGTCCCTGAGGCTCTGAGGAACATACTCTCTCAGGAACAGGTCTGAAAACTGAGCCCAAGTTAGTGAAGCAGCCTCATCCAGACTGTCTAACTCATAGATGCGCCACCACTCATTGGTGGCACCACTCATAGGCGGCTCCTTGAAGCTGGAAAGTAGTGAAGGAAACCCCGCTCGATCCTGATATACCCATGGTACGGAGAATGAGGTAACACTCATCTAGAAATCCTAGAGCATAATCCGATGCTAGACCACTGAATATAGGAGGCTTGTACTTCTTGAACCTCTTGAACCTCTCAAGCCTCAACTGCTCATCCTCGTAAGCCGCTGCCCTATCCTCGGGCTGATCTCGGACTATAGGCTGTAAATGAATAATCTTAGGGACCTGCCAGACAAGCACTTACTGCTTAGGAGTGCGGGCGGTGGGAGTCTGTGCTCCTCCCCCGGCCTGAGACGTAATTGCAGCAGAGGGAAACAACCCTGCCTGAGCCAAAGTGGTGTACATGCTCATGAACTGCGCCAGAGTCTCCTGAAGTGCTGGAGTAGTAGTAGCAGTAGGCATATCAGGTGCCTGGACTCCAGATGGAACTGCTGGTGGTACCTCGGCGGCAGCTCACACAGGTTCTCTAGTTGCACCACGTGCGCGTCCTCGGCCTCTACCTTGGCCCCGTCCTCTGAAGGCTGTAGTACGGGGCACGGGTGCCTGATCATCTCGGGTAGCGCGTGTCCTCACCATCTTTGAGAGAATAGAAGACAGAAATTTAGAATTTTGATGTCAAAATATCGCACGACAAGGAAATCAAATAAAGTGGAATTTTCCTTAACAGTTATATAGGCTCTCGTAGATAAGTACAAACGTCTCCGTACCGATCAGCGAGACTTTAATAAACCGACTTGTGATTCATGACTCCGATGAACCTAGTGCTCTGATACCAACTTATCATGACCCCAGTTTGCCCTTCGTAAACTGTCGTGATGGCACCTAGTCTTTATGACTAGGTAAGCCTAACAAATGCGAAAAATAAACGAAACTTGTGGAAGAAATATTTAAAAGCCAAAACAACCGAATGAAATAGTATTGAAAAGTGCCGCTCAACATACACAATATTTATCAAACCGATACATACTTCCAAGACCCGAAAACCCATGAATCACAAGTTAAGGATATTACATAGTGCTCTAACTCCAGAATAGTTTAAAACAAGTAAATACAGAAGGTTGTAACTACAAGAGAGAATAGAGAGAGACTCCTCGATTTGCGGACGCAGCAGATATACCTTGAAGTCTCTGAAGGGTTGCTTCGCCTCAAGGATGGTAAGTTTGAGTCAAGGTACTTGGATCTGCACATGAAAAACACGCGCAGAAAGGATATGAATACATCACAACGGTACTCAGTAAGTGCCAAACCTAACCTCGGTCTGGTGACAGACTCTTGTCACCTAGTGCATACGAAGCCCCCACATTTTGTGGCAGTTTATTCAATTATTATACCTATGGGGACAATTCCCTCTTACAAGGTTAGAAAGGAGACTTACCTCGCTCCAAAGCGTACTTTCAATACCAAGAACGTACTTAAACACTCAATTTGGATCCGAAAGATCCAAAACTAATTGAACGAGGTAGGAACTAGTCAATACAAGCTCACAAGTTCGCATTCTAACAATTAAAGTAATTTCACAACTCCAAACACAAGTTTCCTAAAATCCGACCCCGGGCCCACGCGCCCGAATTCCGAAATTTTTCGAAGAAAGTTTTTCTTCATAACCTAAGGATCAATAATATATGATTCTACTTCATTTTATAACAAACTTCGTGGTTAAATTAAACTTTTATCAAAACCCTAGGTTTTGCTCTAATCCCATGATTTTCCTTAAATCTGTGTGTTAATCTACCCAACATTCAAGAATTAAACTACAAATAAATAGGATGAACTTACCTCAATATGCTAGGTGAAAGTCTTCTCTCAAAAGCTCCAAAATCGCCAGTAAATGAGTAAAAATGAGCAAAAATGGCCTAGAGCCCATAATAAATGAAGGTCACTGCTTCAGTGATTTCCGCATCTGCGGTCCTGGGCCGCACCTGCGCCCACCGCATCTGCGGAAAGGTGTCCGCTTCTGCAGAAATTCAGCTGGGCCACTTGGCCGCTTCTGCGGCTCCACTTCTACAGAAGCTTAGCCGCTTTTACGACTTCTTGCTTGGCCGCTTCTGTGAGGGGACGACCGCTTTTGCGGTTGACCAACCGCATGTGCGGTTATGACAGCAACTTGGAGCTTCAACTCCTTCCCAAGTTTTCCAACTTCACTCGAGCCTCTCCCGATTGACGTTCGGGGCCCCCAGGCCTTGCCCGAGCATACCAACAAGTTTGAAATCATAAAACGGACTCGCTCAAACCCTCGGAACGTCCGAAACAATGCTAAATATATGAATCACCCCCTAAAACCAATTGAATCAAACTTATGAACTTCAAGTTCTTCAATTCACTTCAAACACGCCGAAACGTACTTATACTACTCGGATTGACACCAAACTTTGTGCACAAGTCTTAAATGTTATATTGGAGATGTACCGGGTTCCGGAACTAACATACGGGCCCGATACCAATATGATCAAGTATTATTTAATTTCATTAAATCCTTAGAATTTTAGTTTAACAATTTCTAACAAAATTCATTACTTGGGCTAGGGACCTCGGAATTCGATTCCGAGCATACGTCCAGTTCTCATATTTTCCTATAGACCCTCTGGGATCGTCAGAGCACATGTTCGGGTCCGTTTTCTAAACATGTTGACCAAAGTCAAACTTAGCCTTTTAACAAAATCTTATGGAATCAAATGTTCCTATTACAACTTAAACTCTTCCAAATCCCGAATCAACCATCCCCGCAGGTCGTAAATTAGTTAAAGCAAGAGCATAAAGTTTTATTTAGGAGGACGGGGTTCTAAAAAGCAAAACGACCAGTCGGGTCATTACATTCTCCACGTCTTAAACAAACATTCGTCCTTGAACGGACATAGAAAGGTACCTGAGCTAGGAAAAAAATGGGGGTATCTGCTCCGCATGTCCTCCTCGGACTCCCAGGTCGCCTCCTCAACTGGTTATCCCCTCTACTGGACCTTTACCGCGGAAATCCTCTTGGATCTCAATTGGCGATCCTGTCTATCAATAATGGCAACTGGCTCCTCCCCATAACACAGACTCTCATCCAACTGAATAGTATTAAATTCTAACACATGGGACAAGTCGGCGTGGTACTTCCGCAGCATCGATACATGGAAAACTGGATGAACTCCCGACAAGTTGGGGGTAAAACAACCTCGTAAGCAACCTTCCCAACTCGCCTCAATACCTCAAAAGGACCAATAAACCTTGGGCTCAACTTTCCTTCTTCCTGAATCTCATAACACCTTTCATTGGCGAGACTTTCAAGAGGACCTTCTCGCCAACCATAAACGATACATCACGCGCCTTCTGATCCGCGTAACTCTTCTGCCTGGACTGAGCTGTGCGAAGCCTCTCCTGAATCAACTTTACCTTCTCCAAATCATCTTTCACCAAGTCTATACTGTACAACTTAGCCTCACCAGACTCAAACCACCCGATAGGAGAATGCCATCGCTGGACCATATAAAGCCTCAAATGGAGCCATCTCTGTGATGGACTGATAGCTGTTATTGTAAGCAAACTCTGCCAAGGGCAAGAACTGATCCCACTGTCCTCCAAAGTCAATCACACATGCTCTGAGCATGTCTTCCAAAATCTAAACTGTCCGCTCTGACTCTCCGTCAGTCTGAGGGTGGAATGTTGTGCTAAGCTCCACGCGGGTCCCCAACTCACTATGAACGTCTCCCCAGAAATGGGAAGTGAATTGAGGGCCTCTATCTAATATAATTGAAACAAGCACACCGTGCAACTAGACTATCTCCCGAATATAAATCTGAGCCAATCTCTTTGAAGTGTAAGTAGTCACAACCGGAATAAAATGTGCCGACTTGGTCAACCTATCAACAATGACCCACACTGCATCAATCTTCCACAAGGTCCGGGGCAACCCAACCATGAGGTCCATAGTAATGCGCTCCCATTTCCACTAAGGTATAAGCATTTGCTGAAGTAGGCCACCTGGCCCTGGTGTTCATACTTAACCTGCTGGCAATTCAAGCACCTAGCCACATAATCCTCTATGTCTTTCTTCATCCTCTGCCACCAATAATGCTGCCTCAAGTCACGATACATCTTTGTAGCACCCGGATGAATGGAATACCGCAGACTGTGTGCCTCCTCTAGAATCCTCTCCCTCAGATCATCAACATTAGGAACACATAAGTGACCCTGGAGTTGCAGACCACCATCCTCACCAATAGAAACCTACTTGACACTACCCTGTAGCACTGTTTCTCTGAGAACCGCCAAATATGGATCGAACCGCCGGGCCTTGATCTGCCCCAATAATGAAGACTAAGCGACAACATACCCAAGGACTCGGCTGGGCTCTGAAATATCTAACCTTACAAACCTGTTAGCCAAGGACTGAATGTCCAAGGCTAGTGGCCTCTCCTCTGTTGAAATGAATGCCAAGCTACCCATAGTCTCTGCTTTCCTGCTTAAGGCATCCGCGACCACATTTGCCTTGCTCGGATGATAAAGAATGGTGATGTCATAATCCTTCTTGAACAAATGCTATAAGCTGCGATGATCAGTGTAAACCTCACATGACACCCCATACAGATAATGTCTCCATATTTTAAGAGCATGACTAATTTCTGCCAACTCTAGATTGTGCACAAGATAATTCTTCTCATGAATCTTCAGTTGGCATGAACCATAGGCAATAACTCACCCCTCCTATATCAATACACAACCCCAGCCAACGCGTGAAGCGTCAAAATATGCCGTATATATCCCTGAACCGGAAGGCAACACAAGAACTGGTGCTGTAGTTGTCACACCTCCTTTTTCCGCGCCCTCCCGAAGGGTTAAATGCGCGAGTGGAGTTTTTCCAATTTAAGTGACAATATTCGAAAATGGGATTATTTATTTAATTCAGAGTCGCCACTTAGGAAAGGTTTGGCTTTTGGTGTCCCAAGTCACCGGTTTATCTTGAATCCCAAATCGAGGAGATTTTCGACTTTTCCAAATGAAGTCTGCGAACCAGAAATTCTAAGTAAGGAATTCTGTTGACCCGAGGGAAGGTGTTAGGCACCCTCGAATCCCGTGGTTCTAGCACGGTCGCTTAAATTGTTATAATGGCTAAATATCTGATTTAAATACATATTATGACTTACGTGCTTTTATTAAGTTTAAAACCGCTTTTATTATTATCACTTATTTTTTATAGAATTGCAACGTCGTGAAAACGCATCTCGAACCACGTCACAATCAATGCACCCGTGATCGTCGACGCATTTGGACTTCGTTGAGATTCGGATTTGGGTCACATCAATGTGCACCCGAATTTAAGAATGTGATTTAATTAAGCCGCGCCTACAGAGTTTAACGCGTTATTATCCTTGTAGAAGGCCATGAAATTTATTAAATGGCCTATCTTGAATTCTAAATAATTATCATGATTATTTATTGAGGGCCCCGCAATTTTGCATCTTTATTTAGCGAGGCTCATCTCTATTTTAGAAAAAGGATATCCTAAAATGGCTACATTTCTAATGCATTTGTCTCTAAGACTAGAAGAAAAGGTACATGCTGATTCAATTATAGGCTTTTGTCTAATCCGGATTTTTGTTAGTTTCTGATTAACTACTTATAAAGTAAAAACGTCATGCCTCGCGAGGATGTTTCAGTCGAACAAAAAAACTACATATGAGATTGATGAAATGCAATACCTAATCCGAATATTTCTTGAATTGAACTTAACTGAACTTATTTGGACTAGACTAAAGGATAACTGGCAAAGTAAAATACTTTAGTTTGGCAAGGAATCCTGTACGAGCTAAACGAAATACAACACTTAATCCGAATACTTCTCGAGTTGAACTCAACTAAGCTTATGTGGACTAGTCTTAACTAAACAAAAACTAGTGAAACCAGAACAGTATTGTATAGGGTCGAAATATACATGCCCACAAACAACTACAGAGATAAAATACAACAGGGCAAACTCGGTCGAATATCAATACATACTTTCAAACTGCTGGATTATAAACTAATCAATTTTCACAAGCCTGTTAATGTACTATGAATATTACAGCAAATGCTTGAACTTCTTCAACCTTTTTCATTTCATGCTTTCAAACTGTTTCAATTACATCAATATGGGACTTGAAATATGTACCTGAAAATGCTGAATGTGCAAAGGAGAAGAAGAAGAAGATGTGGAAATCAGCAGCAAAAGAAACAGGACTAGCAATAGCAGCAGGACAGGGCAGCAGCAAAACAAAACGAACAGCAGAAAAGGCTCAAGTGCAGAAATGCAACTATGGCCAATAGAAAGAAATAGCCAAATGAGAGCACAACCCAGTGGAATAGAATCAAGAACTCCAAGCAGACCAAACCAGTAGTGAACCAATGGAAAACACTTGACTAAGTAGACACAACTGGAACTTCAAACAATCAGAGTTGATTTCAACGAGTTAAACAACTGAAAACCCAAATAACAAATAGGAAGAAACAATTTCTGATTGTAGATTGTATAATTTCTGTATCTCTTTGTATGTCTTTCAAGCTTTCTCTTTCAACACTCCTCACAGTGTGTTCCCCTTTCCTTTATTTTTCTGATCTCCTCTCCCCTCTAATTCTGTATTTGCTCCTATGCCTCACTCCCTTTTTTAGCTCTCTAGCTCCCTTCCTCTAATTCTGTATCTCCTCCCCTTTTATAAGCCTCGACACCATCTCTTTTAACAGCCTCCTTTCCAAATGTCACAGTACCCCTCCCATGTGTCTTTTACCTTTTCAGATCCCAATTAGTTATTTAAGTATATAACCCCATCAATATTCCCTGGCAGGCTTTCCTTTCCTATTTTATTAACTAAAAGCAAGCATGGGCAGTAGAATATATCTGACAGCATATGCTGTCAAACAATTTTTTTTAAAAATCAAAAGCCTTCCTATGCAGGAAAACAGGCTGTGCACAATGCACATGCTGTGCACAAGTGCACATGCCATCAACTCAGATTTCAATTAACAGACCAAGCCTTAGGTTTCTGAAATCACATTAACAGCTATAAGTACCTGGACTTGGTTCTTAATTGATTCAGGCAAATGTTCAACAGAAGCAAGTCAATTTGTTATTGTTCGGACAGTTGAAACTAATTGACGACATATGTCGACTCGACTATATTAATCATAACACATACAACCGTAACCAAAAATCAGACATTCAAAGTATAGGGCAACATGACTTGAATTGTACTGGCTAAACAAAATTATACTTCGAGGGATCAGTTAATCAAAACAAATTTGGAACACAACCAATACACATGCCTTATCAGAACAGGAGGGGAGGGATTCAGGCAAATCCAGAGGTTCAAACAAAGTGGACAAACAAAAGTTGATAAAATTAAAACAAATATGAACAGTCTTTTAAAACAAATCACACGGCTAAAAACAAATAAAGGAAAGAAAACAAGACTCACCTCAAATCTTTTTAAGGAACAAATTAGAAAAATCCACCGGTGTTTGAACAGACCTTCTTTAAGGTTGAATGGACTTTTAAACGAAGTGTTTCTCGGGTGAGAAACACCTCGATTAAGGTCCATTAGACCTTAATCTCTTCGTTTTGAACAAAACACGGAACATGCACAGGGAAAACTAGAGTTAAAAAACTTAGATCTGGGATTCGTGTTTCCCTGGTTAGATTCGGACCAAACCAAGTATGGTTTGGTCACGAGGAGGGTCCGGGGAGTGTCTGGTATGAAACTGGGGTTGGTTGGGTTAGATCGAGTTTGACTCGAATCTTCAAATGAAGATTCGAGGACCTGGGGGGTGATTCGAACCAAACGGTTAACAAGTCTATGTTCAGGGTGGTGAGGGGGTTCTATGGTGTTCAAGTGGAGGTCACCGGCGTTCAGGCCGCCGGGTTTTTGGTGAAGGTGTGCAGGGGCGGCTAGGGTTTGAAGGGGATGGGTTTGGTGAAGACGAAGGCGGGGGTGTTGGCTAGGGGGGCAGGGTATGGTGAATGGTTTATATAGTTAGTGGGTGGGTGAACCTCGACCGTTAGATCAATCTAGATCTACGGTCTGGATCTGAAGGCTTAAATGGAACGGTGTCGTTTTGAGGGTTGAGGGTTGGGGTCGGTCCGGGTAAGATGGGTCGGGTTTATTGATGGGTTATGGGGAATTGATCTTGGCCGTTGATCACTCTGAGATCAACGGCCCAGATCAGGCACGACTCAAACGACGTCGTTTGGACGTCCTGGGCATCAGGTGGCCTGGACCAGGCAGGCCTGGGTCTTGGGCTGTTTGTTTGGGCCAATTTTGTTAAAATTGGCCCAAGTCCGGAAGGGAAGGGTCTTTTCTTTATTTTTATTATTTTTTTTATTTCCTTTTTCTTATTTATTTTAAAACAAAACTAAGCCAAAAAAATCAAATTAAAATTAAATACACACTCAAATACAATTATTTGCACACATACTAAAATATTTCAAAACAGGTAAAGTCAAACCAAATAAAATCACGGACGAAAATGCCTATTCATGATTTTCTATTTAACGACCGGATTACGGTTTGAATTATGCAGGACACATATATTTTTTGAATTTTATTTTAATGAAGTAAATAAATAAAAATGGGTCAAAGTCACAAATAAATCAACAAGGTGCCGCACAGAAATCCGAAAATTGTACAATAGGGCCAATTATATTTTTTTTTATTTCTTTTTGGAGCGATTGTCGCGCGAAAACAAAAATCATGTGCTCACAGCTGCCCCTCTTTGTTCGGAAACACGAAGAGTTTTCGTGCAAAGATAAAGTGAGCGTGTATGAGCGATTTTTGCCTATGGACTACTCCGTATGAAGCATGTTTCTGAAAGATTTGACCGAATCTTGCTTCAAAGATTTCCTACATATCCTGGGCTAAACAGGAATCAGGTCAATGTAGTTCGGGAAGTTTTGGTAGCTGGGACTACCATGGGATTGCAATGCTTGCTGCTACTGCTGCTGCTGTTGTCACTGCTACGTCACTGACCGCCTTATTACAAACAAACGAAAATTAGAAACTGAACTAACTACTTATATGTATGTCAACTGCTAGTTACAAGATTCCTATCTATGATTCTTTTACGACTTGATCTTGGGTCTTAGCTGATTCTGCTTGTAGACTCCGATCTGAATCTTGATGCTTGCGAGTTGCGGCGATTTGTGTAACCTCTGGGATACTGAGTGAGACGCGATTGGCAAGGTTCAAGACCTTAATTAAACGTCGGAGTCAATCCGCTCTCCATTCACTCTGATATCTCGGAATGTCTTTTTTTTTGTCTTTTTCTTCTTTGATTCTGAGTTGAGACTCGTCTCGTAGGTCATTTCGATCCGTGTGGCTCGAGGTTAGACCTGCGGGAAAAAACAAACAAACGAACGAAATTTTCTGCCCCAGTTTCACTAGGAAACTTTCGTTAATTATTCACCAGGAAGTTCATAAAATTGATGAAAGAGGATATGCATGCTCAGTTCAGGGTTGGAGCCCTAACACCGGCTAGCTGGGGAGAGGTTCGGTTTGGGGTTTAAAACCCTAATGCCGAACAAAGGAAGAATTCAGTTTAGGGTTTAAAACCCTAATGTCGATTGCATGGAAAAACTCAGTTTAGGGTTTAAAACCCTAATGCTGGCTGGAAGAAAAAGTTCAGTTTAGGGTTTAAAACCCTAATGCTGACTAAAAGAAAAAGTTCAGTTTAGGGTTTAAAACCCTAATGCTGACTAAAAAGAAAATTCAGTTTAGGGTTTAAAACCCTAATGCTGACTAAAAGGAAAATTCAGTTTAGGGTTTAAAACCCTAATGCTGACTAAAAGGAAAATTCAGTTTAGGGTTTAAAACCCTAATGCTGATTGCATGAAAAAGCTCAGTTTAGAGTTCAAAACTCTAATGCTGGCTGAAAGGAAAAAGTTCAGTTTAGGGTTTAAAACCCTAATGCTGACTAAAAGGAAAATTCATTTTAGGGTTCAAAACCCTAATACTGATTGCATGGAAAAAACTCAGTTTAGAGTTTAAAACTCTAATGCTGGCTGAAAGGGAAAAGTTCAGTTTAGGGTTTAAAACCCTAATGCTGACTAGAAGGAAAATTCAGTTTAGGGTTTAAAACCCTAATGCTGATTTCATGGAAAAGCTCAGTTTAGAGTTTAAAACTCTAATGCTGGCTGAAAGGGAAAAGTTCAGTTTAGGGTTTAAAACCCTAATGCTGACTAAAAGGAAAATTCAGTTTAGGGTTTAAAACCCTAATGCTGACTAAAAGGAATATTCAGTTTAGGGTTTAAAACCCTAATGCTGATTGCATGAAAAAGCTCAGTTTAGAGTTTAAAACTCTAATGCTGGCTGAAAGGAAAAAGTTCAGTTTAGGGTTTAAAACCCTAATGCTGACTAAAAGGAAAATTCAGATTAGGGTTTAAAACCCTAATACTGATTGCATGGAAAAACTCAGTTTAAGGTTTAAAACCCTAATGCTGGCTGGAAGAAAAAGTTCAGTTTAGGGTTTAAAACCCTAATGCTGACTAAAAGAAAAAGTTCAGTTTAGGGTTTAAAACCCTAATGCTTACTAAAAAGAAAATTCAGTTTAGGGTTTAAAACCCTAATGCTGACTAAAAGGAAAATTTAGTTTAGGGTTTAAAACCCTAATGCTGACTAAAAGGAAAATTCAGTTTAGGGTTTAAAACCCTAATGCTGATTGCATGAAAAAGCTCAGTTTAGAGTTTAAAACTCTAATGCTGGCTGAAAGGAAAAAGTTCAGTTTAGGGTTTAAAACCCTAATGCTGACTAAAAGGTAAATTCAGTTTAGGGTTCAAAACCCTAATACTGATTGCATGGAAAAAACTCAGTTTAGAGTTTAAAACTCTAATGCTGGCTGAAAGGGAAAAGTTCAGTTTAGGGTTTAAAACCCTAATGCTGACTAGAAGGAAAATTCAGTTTAGGGTTTAAAACCCTAATGCTGATTTCATGGAAAAGCTCAGTTTAGAGTTTAAAACTCTAATGCTGGCTGAAAGGGAAAAGTTCAGTTTAGGGTTTAAAACCCTAATGCTGACTAAAAGGAAAATTCAGTTTAGGGTTTAAAACCCTAATGCTGACTAAAAGGAATATTCAGTTTAGGGTTTAAAACCCTAATGCTGATTGCATATGAAAAAGCTCAGTTTAGAGTTTAAAACTCTAATGCTGGCTGAAAGGAAAAAGTTCAGTTTAGGGTTTAAAACCCTAATGCTGACTAAAAGGAAAATTCAGTTTAGGGTTCAAAACCCTAATACTGATTGCATGGAAAAAACTCAGTTTAGAGTTTAAAACTCTAATGCTGGCTGAAAGGGAAAAGTTCAGTTTAGGGTTTAAAACCCTAATGCTGACTAGAAGGAAAATTCAGTTTAGGGTTTAAAACCCTAATGCTGATTTCATGGAAAAGCTCAGTTTAGAGTTTAAAACTCTAATGCTGGCTGAAAGGGAAAAGTTCAGTTTAGGGTTTAAAACCCTAATGCTGACTAAAAGGAAAATTCAGTTTAGGGTTTAAAACCCTAATGCTGACTAAAAGGAATATTCAGTTTAGGGTTTAAAACCCTAATGCTGATTGCATGAAAAAGCTCAGTTTAGAGTTTAAAACTCTAATGCTGGCTGAAAGGAAAAAGTTCAGTTTAGGGTTTAAAACCCTAATGCTGACTAAAAGGAAAATTCAGTTTAGGGTTTAAAACCCTAATACTGATTGCATGGAAAAATCAGTTTAGGGTTTAAAACCCTAATGCTGATTGAAAGGAAAATTCAGTTTAGGGTTCAAAACCCTAATGCTGATTAAAAGGAAAATTCAGTTTAGGGTTTAAAACCCTAATGCTGATTGAAAGGAAAATTCAGTTTAGGTTTTAAAACCCTAATGCTGATTGAAAGGAAAATTCAGTTTAGGGTTCAAAACCCTAATGCTGATTAAAAGGAAAATTCAGTTTAGGGTTTAAAACCCTAATGCTGATTAAAAAGGGAAATTCAGTTTAGGGTTCAAAACCCTAATGCTGATTAAAAGGAAAATTCAGTTTAGGGTTCAAAACCCTAATGCTGATTAAAAGGAAAATTCAGTTTAGGGTTTAAAACCCTAATGCTGATTAAAAGGAAAATTCAGTTTAGGGTTTAAAACCCTAATGCTGTTTGAAAGGAACATTCAGTTTAGGGTTTAAAAACCCTAATGCTGATTGGCTGGGGATAAAGCTTGAGAATACTACACAATCTATTTTTGAGTTTTCTCGTTTTAATAGAAGGAAAAAGGGAGTTTTGCGGGAACTTACCTTTTGAGTGAATTCCTTATTGCCAAAATGTTTCTTGTACCCGTGTACCTTCTTCTTTGGGCGGCACCTGCTTCTAGCATGGTTGTCTTGGATTAACACCTGTTTCAATTTCTCAGACAAAGAACAATTGTTAGTTCGGAAATGACGGTTGGTTCGGTGACCTTGATCGCTCCCAATTGCTCCATTGCGTCTTCACTTCTGTTGCGAAGTCCCACCATTGATTTGATTCGAATGGCGAAACCTTTAGACTGCTCAGGCTTGTATTTCCGGATTCTGTGATGATTTGCCTCGTGAGGCCCCTTTTTTTTTTCTTTTTGTCCCGTTTTGATTGAAGGTTCTCAACGGGGATTTTATTGGAGGTGTTCTGTGGGAACTTGTACAAGAGGAAGCTATGCGGGGGAAATATTTACAAAATGGATTCTTTGTGCGGATTCTGTACAATGGGGTATGCTGGGTTTTGGTTTCAAAACGGGTTTCCCAGGGTTTGTTGGGGTAAGCTTGTTGGGGAATATTTACAAAAGAAACTCGCTGGGGATGTGCTGATGAAATTCCAGCAGGGATTTTTTTTTTTGAGATACTTTGTGGGAGATTGTGCAAAAAGAGAGACTCTGTGGGGGTTTTGTACAGGAGGAGACTCTGTGGGGATTTGTCCGAAGGTGGACTTGCTGGGGAAGATTTCAAGATTTCTCTCTTTTTCCTCTACTCCGGGACGTCATGACTCATCATGCTTGGGTAATCATATCAACGAGATGAGGTGCTTTCCTTCATGAGACGGGATTCCGTGCAAACAAACCTGCCACCTGCTCTTTCCGGTGTGTCCTGAACTCGGGGTTAAAATGCAAAAGGGATTCGAAAAGAAACAAAGAAGGGGGAAACAAATCAGAAAAGGAATACCCTTTTCGGGACGAGAAAGACTTATCTGAGGAAGATAACGCTGGCTTTAAATGACATGACATGCTCTTTGGACTGGACGTCCGACCTTCCATGAACTTGCGTTTTCCTGAACCAGAACAGATCTGTGATTCCAAAACCGGTGGAACTTTGTCGAGACCTTCTTGGGGTGGCGTCATTCCTTTTCGGCCAACAGCGCCCTTTGCGGGTTTTCGCTGGCTGACCTCTCTCATTTCTCTTCCTGTCATCGCTTGATAGCACTCTTTGCGAGTTTTTACTAAACAAGCTCTCTCATTTTGGTTTCTCTACTCCCGTCGCCTCGTGGTGCCCGAAGGTTTTCACCGCCGAGACTCTCTCATTTTATCTCTCTCCATTCAGAGTGTGACGGTCTTCGTTTGTGACACTTATTGATTCCCCACCATATTTGGTAATTGATTTGAAGGCTCGTGCTTGGTAAAAAGAGGTAGTGAGACTAACTTCTCAACTACTCGATGTGCCTCGGTTTTCAATTTCAGGGTGGATGGGATTTTATTGTTGGTGTGACTGATCCTCAGGGAGAGGCTGCCTACGTATCCTTTCGGAATCAAGTCAAACGTAGTTCAGGCCTCAATCAATGTTTGTTTTGTTTTTCTTCTCTTTTTTTTTGTTTTGTAAGCGGCTCAAAAGTTGGTAGATAGAATTGGGTAGTTTTTGGGGAGTAGTGGGGAATAAAACCTTTGCTATTTTCAATCGTGTCAGGGCCACTTGGAGTATGATCTAGACGTAGTATCTCTTGACTGCATCTGCATTTACTGCTGTATCGGGGTCATTTCCTTCGATATCACCCAAATACAATGCTCCTCTCGGCAATATCTTCCTTAAGATGTATGGGCCTCTCCAATTTGGGGCAAACTTTCCTTTTTCTTCTTCATGATGCGGCAAAATACGCCTTAGTACCAGCTGACCTACTTTGAAATTCCGGGGTCGGACTTTCTTGTTGTAAGCACGGGCCATCCTTCGTTGGTATAACTGTCCGTGACAAACTGCAGCCATCCGCTTTTCATCAATCAAAGTCAATTGCTCTAACCGAGTCTTAACCCACTTGCTGTCCTCGATTTCTGCTTCGACAATGATTCGAAGCGAAGGAATTTCTACCTCTGCCGGTATTACGGCCTCGGTCCCATAAACCAAAAGATAAGGAGTCGCTCCCACCGATGTGCGTACCGTAGTGCGGTACCCCAATAATGCAAAAGGTAACTGCTCATGCCACTGTCGGGAACTTTGTATTGTTTTCCTCAAAATCTTCTTGATGTTTTTATTTGCAGCTTCCACAGCACCATTGGCTTTTGGCCGATAAGGAGTGGAATTCCTGTGTGTTATCTTGAATTGCTCGCACACATCTCCCATCAAGTGACTGTTCAAGTTTGCTGCATTATCTGTAATGATAGTCGCAGGAATACCGAAGCGACAGATAAGATTTGAGTGTACAAAATCCACCACAGCTTTCTTGGTGACCGACTTGAGAGTGACAGCCTCTACCCATTTTGTAAAGTAGTCGATGGCAACCAGTATAAACCTGTGTCCATTCGAAGCCTTTGGTTCAATTGGTCCAATGACGTCCATGCCCCAAGCGACAAATGGCCAAGGTGCGGACATGGGATGCAGTTCTGTGGGAGGTGCATGAATCAAATTACCGTGCACCTGACACTGATGACACTTCCGAACGAAACTAAAGCAATCCTTTTCCATGGTCATCCAGTAATAACCTGCTCGGAGAATTTTCTTCGCTAAGACGTACCCGTTCATGTGAGGTCCGCACACACCTGCGTGTACTTCGTGCATGATCTTTCTCGCTTCCTCGATATCGACACATCTTAGGAGATTGAGGTCCGGAGTCCTCTTATATAACAATTCACCGCTCAAAAAGAAACCACTTGCATGTCGCCTAATGGTCCTCTTTTGATCTCCAGTTGCGTGCTAGGGGTATTCTTGTGTCTTCAGGAATTTCTTGATGTCATGGTACCAAGGCTGCATATTTGATCCCGCCTCGATTATACTGCAGTAACCGTGTCTTTCCTTGATTTGGATTTCCAAAGGATCGACGTGGGCGTTGCCCGGGTAGGGTAGCATAGAAGCCAGAGTAGCAAGTGCATCTGCCAGTTCATTGTGACACCTCGGAATATACCTGAACTCTATTGAGGTAAAGCGCTTGCTGAGGTCCTCTACATGTTGTCGGTATGGGATAAGCTTGACATCCCGAGTTTCCCACTCGCCTTGAACTTGCCGGATGATCAGGTCAGAATCTCCCATAATCAGTAAGTCTTTGACATCCTGATCGATTGCCATATGTATGCCCATAATGCAGGCTTCATATTCAGCTGTATTATTTGTGCAGAAGAAACGAAGTCTAGCTGTGGCGGGATAATGCTGACCGGCAGGTGAGATCAAAATTGCCCCAATCCCTATACCCTTGGCGTTCACGGCTCCGTCAAAGAACATCTTCCAAACATGAGCTTCCTTGGAGATCACTTCTACGGTGTTTACCTCTTCATCTGGAAAGTAGGTATCCAATGGCTGGTATTCCTCATCGACCGGGTTTTCGGCCAAATGATCTGCTAACGCCTGGGCTTTCATTGCCGTGCGAGTGACATAAACTATGTCGAATTCCGTAAGCAAAATTTGCCATTTAGCCAGTCTCCCAGTAGGCATTGGTTTCTGAAATATATACTTCAGAGGATCCAACCTGCTTATGAGGAATGTAGTGTGGGCTTGGAGATAATGCCTCAGCTTTTGAGCAACCCATGTGAGAGCGCAACATGTCTTTTCCAACAGAGTGTATTTGGCCTCGTAGCTGGTGAATTTCTTGCTCAGGTAGTAGATCGCCTGCTCCCTTTTCCCGGTTACGTCGTGTTGCCCGAGGACGCAGCCAAAAGAGTTCTCCAAGATTGTTAGATACAAGAAAAGTGGCCTCCCTGGTTCTGGAGGGACCAAGACTGGGGGATTCGAAAGGTACTCTTTGACTTTATCAAAGGCTTCTTGACACTCCGTTGTCCACTTAATCGCCGCATCTTTTCTTAACAACTTGAATATGGGCTCACACGTGCTTGTCAGCTGGGCAATAAATCGACTGATGTAGTTCAGCCTGCCCAAAAGACTCATCACGTCTTTCTTCGTTCTCGGGGAAGGTAGATCTTTGATAGATTTTATCTTAGTCGGATCTAGCTCGATACCTCTCCTGCTTACGATGAAGCCCAAAAGTTTACCTGACGGAACTCCGAAAGCGCATTTGGCTGGATTTAGCTTCAAGTCATACTTCCTTAGCCTCTCGAAGAATTTCCTCAAGTCTTGGATGTGATTATCCTGCGTCCTGGACTTGACTATTACATCGTCCACGTACACCTCTATTTCCTGATGCATCATGTCATGGAAAATGGCGATCATGGCCCTCATGTAAGTAGCCCCAGCATTCTTTAGACCAAATGGCATGACCCGATAACAGTAGGTGCCCCAAGGCGTGGTGAAAGCGGTTTTCTCGGCGTCCTCTTCATCCATCAGTACCTGATGATACCCAGCATAACAATCTACAAAAGACTGTATCTCGTGTTTGACACAATTATCAACGAGGATGTGGATGTTGGGCAGCGGGAAATTATCTTTGGGACTTGCTCTGTTCAGATCTCGGTAATCTACACATACCCGAGTTTTCCCGTCCTTTTTCGGTACTGGAACCACATTCGCCAACCACGTTGTGTATTGGACTACCCGGATCACTCCTGTTTTCAGTTGCTTGGTGATCTCCTCTTTAATTTTGTCACTGACCTCGGTTTTGAACTTTCGTTGCTTTTGTTGAACCGGAGGACAATCAGGATGAATCGGCAATTTGTGAACCACTAGATCGACACCTAGTCCCGGCATGTCATCATATGACCAAGCAAACACGTCTTTGAATTCGAAAAGAAGTTGAATTATCGCCTCTCTCGTTTTCTTGTCCGTGTGAATGCTTATCTTGGTCTCCCGGATTTCTTCCGGGGTTCCTAAATTTACCGGTTCAGTGTCATTTAGATTCGGCTTAGGTTTATTCTCAAAATATTCCAACTCTCGGTTTATCTCCCTAAAAGCCTCTTCCGCATCATATTCTGGTTCTGGGTTCATTAATTCGCAGTTAAATAGCTCATTGTGATCTGGGCGTGAAGTCCGCAAGCATGTCATATTTAAAGCCGCATTATTAGGACTGAAAAGGAAGATGAAAGGAAAACCAATAAAAATCAGAACAAAGAAAGAATAGGAAAACAATGATGATTTTTTTTTTGTATATTTTCTTTGGGAAATTGGAAGACAACAACGTTTACAACTAGGAACAATAATTGAAAAGAAGAAAACGTTCAAGTCATGTCCCGGAGATAACTTGTGATACAGGAAAGGTGGCAGGACAGGTCTACCCGGACTTCCGTCTAGTTGGAAATGGCGTGATCTCCCAGTTTTGGAGTTTGGCGTTTGGCCCCATGTACATCATCTCAGCAGTGCTCGTGCCTTCGCCTGGTTGAACCATATGGACCTCGTAGAGCATTTCCCTCATTGCCCCACATATTTCCTCGATTTCCTCAGCTGTGAAGACCTCATCATCTTCTTCTTCAGCGTACCTTGGCCTGACGAAAGTCGCATGTAAATCCGGCAGTGGTTGAGGCAACTTCCAGCCCTCATTTCTCCTTTTCTTTGCCCATTTTTCGTCTGTTGGGGTAGGTTTGAAACCTAGTCCAAAAGGTTTTTTGATGACTGGTAAAGTAATGGGTTCCGTCATTCCCTGAAGGGTTCGTCCAAGCCCCTTCCCCGGCCTAAATCCGTGTCGGATCATCTCTTTGGCCACCATAACCGAAGCGTTAGACAAAAAAGGCTGGGGGCAAGGTACTCCCTCTTCGTGCTGCTCTGCCAGTACCACTTCGAAAGCTTGATAGACCGTATGTTCGCTCCCTTCTCTCGGTTCAAGATACGGGATGGATGGGTCCCGATAAATGGCATGTTCGTCTTCCCCATGGACTACGATCTCCTGGTCTTCGTACTCGAACTTCACCATCTGGTGAAGAGTGGAAGGCACGGCTCCTGCCGCATGGATCCAAGGCCTGCCAAGGAGGAAATTGTAGGATGTGTCCATGTCGATCACTTGGAAAGTGACTCGAAATTCGACTGGTCCTATGACCAGCAGCAGGTCTATTTCTCCCATGGTGTCTCTCTTGATGCCGTCGAAAGCTCTTACGCAGACGTTGTTGGGTCGGATTCTTCTGGTCTCAATTTCCATTCTTTGTAGCGTGGAGAGCGGGCAAATGTCAACACCTGATCCCCCATCCAGCATTACCCGCTTGACATAGTAGTCCTCACATTTGACTGTTAAATGCAATGCCTTGTTGTGTGCTGCTCCTTCCGGGGGTAGATCGTTCTTGCTGAAGGAGATTTGGTTAACGGCGAAGAATCTTTCTGTCATCCGCTCTAATTGCTCCACCGAGGTTTCCACCGGCACATATGCCTCATTCAGGGTCTTCAGTAAGATCTTTTGATGCTCGGCCGACCTTGTCAATAGTGATAGCATGGACACCTGCTCAGGGTGCTTGTGCAGTTGATCTATCACTTCGCAATCCGGCATCTTCATTTGTTGGAAGAACACTTCCGCCTCTTCAACACTCACAGGCTTCTTCGGAGGAAAGCGCCTTTGTGTGGCGTTGTTCAGTTCTTGGTTATTTGAGTACCCTCTAATGAAAGTATTTTCCGGAAGTTTTCCCACGACTTCTTTTCCTTTGTACATCACCAAGGTCTTTTGATAATTCCACGGCACTGTGGTCGGGTTGGTCATTGGCTTTTGTGGCACGCGTCCGATAACCACTGGCTCATTCAGCCGAGGTTGTTGAATCGTCCCCCGGACCACATAGGCCCCTTTTGGCACATACATAGGTTTTGTCTTTTTGATCCCGGATCTCTGCGTCTTCTCAGCTTGACCTCGCGGTACGTAAAGAACTCCGCCCTTTGCTGGTACCACTTTCTTTTCCACCTTCTTTTCAGACTTGCTCTCTGCGACCTTGGCCTCCTCCCCTTTTTCTGATTTTTGGTCTATTTCAGGCCTCTTCCCCGTGTCGACAATGGCAATTATGGCTTTCAAAGCAGGGTCGAACTCTTTGTCTTCACAAATCATGCCGATCAACGGCCCATTATTGTGAGCGGGCAATGGATTGTTTGTTACATTCGGGATCTCCTCGTCCCTTAGCACTATTTTCCCCTGCTCTATCAAATTTTCGACCACTCTTTTCAATGACCAGCAGTCGTTTGTATCATGTCCCTCGGCCCCTGAATGATAGGCGCATCTGACTCCGGCTTTGTAAGAAGGAGATGTCGGGTTTTGCCTTGTTTGAGGGATGGGTTGCAAGAAACCCAACTGGACCAACTTTGGGAACAAAGTTGAGTATGGCTCACCGATGGGCGTGAAAGTCCGCCGTCGAGGTGGCTCTTGGGGCGGTAGTTATTCTGCGGGGGTTGTGGGTTATAGTGGTTGCGGTAAGGAGGCTGATTTCTGGGAGGTGGAGCTGGGCCTCGTTTGGCTTGTTGTGGTGGATGGTTATAAGGTTGGCCATTCATGACCATATAAGGTTGATGAGCATATGCCGAATTTGAATGGGGGTAATAGTGTTGTGGGGCTCTTTCCGGAAAATGGGGCCTGGGATGACGATACTCTCTTGCTTCAGAGGCTGCCATAGTCGTTTCTTCTTTCTTCTTCCCCCTTGTTGTTCCTCCAGACCCGCTTTGGACGGCCTGGGAGGTGGCCCTTATGGTTGCTTGACTCAAAATCCTTCCCGTTTTCAAACCGTTCTCCACCATCTCTCCAATCTTGATCGCTTCCGCGAATGGCTTACCCATGGCCGACATCATGTTCTGGAAATAGTCAGACTCTTGAGCCTGGAGAAAGGTAGTGACCATTTCCACTTCATCCATGGGAGGCTTCACTCTCGATGCCTGTTCACGCCACTTAATAGCATACTCTCTAAAGCTTTCTGAAGGCTTCTTCTTTAAATTTGAAAGAGAGTTTCGGTCTGGCGCAATGTCGATGTTATACTGGAATTGTTTTACAAAATCTCTGGCGAGATCATCCCATATATGCCATCGGGACATTTCCTGATCCATATACCATTCCGAAGCTATCCCTACTAAACTTTCCCCAAAGTATGCCATTAGTAGTTCTTCTTTTCCGCCGGCTCCCCGCAATTGGTTGCAGTATTTCTTAAGATGTGCGATGGGGTCACCGTGCCCATCGTACTTCTCAAACTTGGGGGTCTTAAAACCCGTTGGCAGGTGTATGTGAGGAAACATGCATAGGTCGGCGTAAGAGACGCTCTTTTGCCCGCTCAATCCTTGCATATTTTTCAGACTTTGCTCAAGGCTTCTCATCCTTTTGGCCATCTCATTTTGTTCTACAACTCTGGGGTTCTGATCCTGCCCTGGTACGAGCTCGCATTGAGGTGGTAGAGGATTAGTACTGGTAGCGAACCTATTTGGTTCCATTGAGAATGACGGTGCTTGGAATGTAAAAGAGGATGAGTCAAGGCTTGGCTTGTATGTGGCAGGCTGTGCCGTAGCTGGGCAAGGCGATGCAGAAAAGATGTTCATGCTTGCATCATTGGCCGACATTCGGGGATGAGGCTCAGAAGGTGATCCTGCAGAGAAGGCGGAGGTGGCTGGGTACCCAAATGGGGTGGCAGGGTAATTTATGGGAACATTAGAAGTCCCACTTGACCTGGAGAATAGTTCAGGGAATCTGGGGATGACACTTGGCGGCTCTTTCCCATTGTTCCATTCATCCAACATTTCCAACATGCGGAGCCGTAGGATTCTATTTTCCTCCGCAGTTGCGGATTCAGGTGTGAGGACGGCTGAGATTGAGCTCTCCTCAGAGACGGGGACTGTTTGCAATGGAATTTCCGAAGACATTTCCACACTTCCTTTTGACCTGGTGAAGTAAGTGTGAGTACTGCTTCTGGTCCTAACAACAGGTAGTTGAACACCTCTCTTTGACCTCGTGAAGTATGAGTGCGAGGCCAGACTTTCACCAAACCAACCGTCTTTTCAAAAACCCTGGAAAAAATGCTCAATGACAAGCGCACGGTTAATTTGCAGCAAATAACAGATAGTTAATCTCACGTTGGGCATGATGCACCTATACAGTTAAGTGGATTACTATAGGTCTGCTACGAGAGCATGCGTCATTCCGGTATTTTTCCTCTTATTTCCCTTTTTTTTCTTTTTTTTCTTTTGTTTTCCTTTTATTTTATTTATTTTATTTTTTGTAGTAAAAGAAAATGTGACCGGATCCGATGAGGATTGCCTACGTATCATGATGCTTACGTGAATCAGATCATTACGTAGTTCGAAAAACACGAATGAGCGTAAAAGAAACAACCTCTTTATTGTTGAAACGTTCTATTACAAGCTACATTTGCAAAAGAAAGAGCAAACTTTGAAAATAAACCTAGACTCAAAATAGACTGAAAATCACCCTGATGGAAAAACAGGCGGAAGATGCTAAGATGCAGATTTGACCTATGAATGCATTATGGTTTTAAAAATTGGTTTCCGCGGGGCATCGTTCGGCCTCGCCGCGGTCCTAGGCGTGAGATCCCTCTCAAGTTGCTCTAGCTCGTGCATAGTCTGCTTGACATAAATCATTACTGCCGAGAGGAAGGTAACACTGGACATGTTCTCACATCGTAGACATCGTCTGGTGATGGCGTGGGCAATGGCTTTGATCCTATCTCTGGTTTGCTTCTTCTCTACAAGTAGGTGCTTTATCTGATCGCTGCATATCTTGAAGACTTGAACATCTTGTACGTGTTGATGCTTCAATCGCCGTACTTCCAACTTCATCTGGGCTATTGAGTCGTACCAGTATCTGCTCTCAATTTGGAAATCCTTTGCCTGACTAGCTGCTTTGATCTCAAGTGCTGCCATCTCTCTCTTTATTTTAGCAACAGTCTTCTCGTGGTCGCCTTCCAATTGATTCCGGTATCTGCGATGCTTATCTGTTCTTGTATCCCATTGTGCCTTGAACTCTGCTATGATGTTTTCAGATTTCTCCAAGCCATCTCGCAATTCCATGATTTCACCTTTTAGCCCTTTTATCAGCTGCTCGTCCGATCGACGCCTTGGTTGTCTATCTGCATCCAACCTTATTTGTTTGATTTGAGCTCTGAGCATCTCATTTTCTTGAGTTAACCTGTTCCGCTCTCCCAGATCGGTAGCAATTTGCACGCTGTGCTCGTATTTCATGCCTTCTACTTGTTGCTTTAATCTGCTGACTTCGGCACAATAACCTCTTTCCTTTGCTAACCAATCCCAATGCCTTTGCGATGACTCGGCGAAATCCCGGATGTGGGGTCTCTTAGCTGGCCTTTCATGCTCGAGTTCCCTTCTATACCATGCAAGGTAACCTGGCGCCGTTTCTCCCTTGGCTCGATCCCGCACGCAAGTATCTGATTTCAAATATTGTCCCTCATTCCAGATTTGGCGAATCTTCGCTTCTGGGAACTGTCCGTTAGGACTTATCTCAACTGTTTGAGTGCTAAGATCTTCCTCATGAGGTACTGTCTGGCACCTTCCGAACTGTCTCAAAACTCGGCCGAGTGCGTAAGGTTGAATGCTCTTAAGCCCCATCAGTAAGAAATGAGTCTTAGCCGCCGACATATATAAGATCTCATCAACAGGCAACCATCCCAGCGTCCATTGTATTTGGCTGGCAGTAAGAGCTTGCAAGAACGAGGTCCATGCCAGGACTCCTCTGGGCCAAATGATCTCTCTGGTTCTCGTGTAAGATTCTTCTATGCGGGTTTTTTCCGGGGAACCATGGCTCAATACCCCGGAATTATGGCAGAGGTGCTCGGTCATCCATATTTGTAGGAGCAAGTTACAACCTTCGAAGAAATTTCCCCCAGCTTTACAAGCTGTGAGAGCTCGAAAGATGTCAGATACCACCATTGGCGCGAGAGTGCTGCCACTTTGCGTGAGTAAAGTGCTGACGAACCCAGATATCTTCAAATCAATGTTTCCATCTTTTCTCGGAAATACCAGAAGACCCAGAAACATTATCATGAACGCCACCCGTCTGTGCTCGTCCCACTTCTGACGAACTCCTTCGCTGCACAGTTTGTTGATTGGATTATTGAATCCCCCCTCGTGACCGTATCTATCATATATGAAGCATGGAGTATAGAATCCGGCTGCTAGATCCGGGTTGTGGATTGTTCTAGGTATTTTCAATGAATCCAGGAACCGATGTACCGTGACGACTCTTGGGGCGACCAAGTATTTTTCCTTTAATGGAAGTTCAGTATTCCCGATGTATCCGGCCATTTCTTCCAAAGTTGGGGTGAGCTCAAAATCAGAGAAATGGAAAACATTGTGCGCCGGGTCCCAATAGGTAACCAAAGCTCTTATGATATCTCCCCGAGGCTGGATTTCCAATAGACCCACAAGACCTTTCAGATATTTCTTAACCTCATTTTGTCCTTCAACACCTAGATCATTCCACCATAGCCGTAACTTGACAGGGATTTTGGTCATTATTGAAAAATGTTCATTTTGCATCGTGCTCATCCTGCACATTTATTAAGGTGATTTTAACAAAATTGACTGACTCAAAAAAATATATATTTTTTTAGAGAGGATCAAGCTTTGACCACGGCCTTTAAACACTTCGGAGACAAAGATTTTAAGGCTGTGCGGGTCTAAAAAACGCTAAACAAGACCCAAAGGTGGCTGTTTATGCAAAGTCAGCCTTCCGGCGTCCCTTTCGGGAACATTCGGCTATTTATGATAAAACAATGTCACCTGACTTATTTACGACTCTATTAAAAATTTGACACATCTTTTATTTATTTATTTACTGATTTTTGGCTATTTAGAAAAATGGGGTTGAACCCGACGAGGGTTGCCTACGTATCTCACATCCGGTGAGAATCAAACCGGCGTAGTTCGGGCATATAGGAAAAAATCGAATAAACCTAGAAATCAGGAATGCGTATTTTTTTTTGAAAAGAGATAAAGATTAAAAGAAACTATTTATTTTTTTTATATTATTTTTTTTTTTGGAAAAATTTGGACTATTAGTCTGAATTCATAAAAGGGGTACTACGAAAGAAACAACACATTTTTTTTTTTAATTTTTTTTTTTTTACTTTTAAAATAAATAACCCCCCCTTTTTTTTGAAAGTGATAAAAGAAAAATTTTATATATTTTTTTTAATAACTCTCAATAAACAAGACAGTTTTGTTTTTTTTTTTTTAGAAAAATTCCGGCGAGGTTTTGACACTACTTGGACATTGGTTTTATTTTCCAAAAATAAGTAATTATCTCCCCTACGCTGCTATTTTCCTCTTTTTTTTAGGAACCGGTCGACATGCGGAACCGAAGCAAATAAATGCACAACACATATAGGAATGCAGCATGATGGTCTTTTCCATTTCTGGTTGTCTGTCCTAGACGGACCCAACCCCTGTGTTGAGTCCCCTAAGTCAAATGCAATATGATGCAAATAAGCGTTCCTACTAGGGATCCGGCATGAAGTTTCGTTATACTAGGTTTAAACCTTGGTATATGTTCTAGACTGTGTACCCGAGCGGACAACTCGAGTCGAGGAGGGGGCTACGTACCGGGGACCCGCGAGATCGTCCGGCTTTGTAACTTATCCAGCCTCTTTCTTATTTCAGGTATTGACACTAACAGAATAGGGAGTCTCGACCAGCGAGCTTCTCCCCGGAGGTAAGAAAAGAAGGGTTTCGGCACAGTTTATATACAGTTCAGATAATATCAAAGCGGTAAAAGATAACATTTAGCGCGTTATGCAAAAACATGTAATAAATATCAGATAATAAAGCCAAATATAACAATTATTCTAAGCTCGAATTCTTGAACCCTGAACCAGTGGTTCTGGGTTCGTTTCCCCAGCAGAGTCGCCAGAGCTGTCACACCTCCTTTTTCCGCGCCCTCCCGAAGGGTTAAATGCGCGAGTGGAGTTTTTCCAATTTAAGTGACAATATTCGAAAATGGGATTATTTATTTAATTCAGAGTCGCCACTTAGAAAAGGTTTGGCTTTTGGTGTCCCAAGTCACCGGTTTATCTTGAATCCCAAATCGAGGAGATTTTCGACTTTTCCAAATGAAGTCTGCGAACCAGAAATTCTAAGTAAGGAATTCTGTTGACCCGAGGGAAGGTGTTAGGCACCGTCGAATCCCGTGGTTCTAGCACGGTCGCTTAAATTGTTATAATGGCTAAATATCTGATTTAAATACATATTATGACTTACGTGCTTTTATTAAGTTTAAAACCGCTTTTATTATTATCACTTATTTTTTATAGAATTGCAACGTCGTGAAAACGCATCTCGAACCACGTCACAATCAATGCACCCGTGATCGTCGACGCATTTGGACTTCGTTGAGATTCGGATTTGGGTCACATCAATGTGCACCCGAATTTAAGAATGTGATTTAATTAAGCCGCGCCTACAGAGTCTAACGCGTTATTATCCTTGTAGAAGGCCATGAAATTTATTAAATGGCCTATCTTGAATTCTAAATAATTATCATGATTATTTATTGAGGGCCCCGCAATTTTGCATCTTTATTTAGCGAGGCTCATCTCTATTTTAGAAAAAGGATATCCTAAAATGGCTACATTTCTAATGCATTTGTCTCTAAGACTAGAAGAAAAGGTACATGCTGATTCAATTATAGGCTTTTGTCTAATCCGGATTTTTGTCAGTTTCTGATTAACTACTTATAAAGTAAAAACGTCATGCCTCGCGAGGATGTTTCAGTCGAACAAAAAAAACTACATATGAGATTGATGAAATGCAATACCTAATCCGAATATTTCTTGAATTGAACTTAACTGAACTTATTTGGACTAGACTAAAGGATAACTGGCAAAGTAAAATACTTTAGTTTGGCAAGGAATCCTGTACGAGCTAAACGAAATACAACACTTAATCCGAATACTTCTCGAGTTGAACTCAACTAAGCTTATGTGGACTAGTCTTAACTAAACAAAAACTAGTGAAACCAGAACAGTATTGTATAGGGTCGAAATATACATGCCCACAAACAACTACAGAGATAAAATACAACAGGGCAAACTCGGTCGAATATCAATACATACTTTCAAACTGCTGGATTATAAACTAATCAATTTTCACAAGCCTGTTAATGTACTATGAATATTACAGCAAATGCTTGAACTTCTTCAACCTTTTTCATTTCATGCTTTCAAACTGTTTCAATTACATCAATATGGGACTTGAAATATGTACCTGAAAATGCTGAATGTGCAAAGGAGAAGAAGAAGAAGATGTGGAAATCAGCAGCAAAAGAAACAGGACTAGCAATAGCAGCAGGACAGGGCAGCAGCAAAACAAAACGAACAGCAGAAAAGGCTCAAGTGCAGAAATGCAACTATGGCCAATAGAAAGAAATAGCCAAATGAGAGCACAACCCAGTGGAATAGAATCAAGAACTCCAAGCAGACCAAACCAGTAGTGAACCAATGGAAAACACTTGACTAAGTAGACACAACTGGAACTTCAAACAATCAGAGTTGATTTCAACGAGTTAAACAACTGAAAACCCAAATAACAAATAGGAAGAAACAATTTCTGATTGTAGATTGTATAATTTCTGTATCTCTTTGTATGTCTTTCAAGCTTTCTCTTTCAACACTCCTCACAGTGTGTTCCCCTTTCCTTTATTTTTCTGATCTCCTCTCCCCTCTAATTCTGTATTTGCTCCTATGCCTCACTCCCTTTTTTAGCTCTCTAGCTCCCTTCCTCTAATTCTGTATCTCCTCCCCTTTTATAAGCCTCGACACCATCTCTTTTAACAGCCTCCTTTCCAAATGTCACAGTACCCCTCCCATGTGTCTTTTACCTTTTCAGATCCCAATTAGTTATTTAAGTATATAACCCCATCAATATTCCCTGGCAGGCTTTCCTTTCCTATTTTATTAACTAAAAGCAAGCATGGGCAGTAGAATATATCTGACAGCATATGCTGTCAAACAATTTTTTTTAAAAATCAAAAGCCTTCCTATGCAGGAAAACAGGCTGTGCACAATGCACATGCTGTGCACAAGTGCACATGCCATCAACTCAGATTTCAATTAACAGACCAAGCCTTAGGTTTCTGAAATCACATTAACAGCTATAAGTACCTGGACTTGGTTCTTAATTGATTCAGGCAAATGTTCAACAGAAGCAAGTCAATTTGTTATTGTTCGGACAGTTGAAACTAATTGACGACATATGTCGACTCGACTATATTAATCATAACACATACAACCGTAACCAAAAATCAGACATTCAAAGTATAGGGCAACATGACTTGAATTGTACTGGCTAAACAAAATTATACTTCGAGGGATCAGTTAATCAAAACAAATTTGGAACACAACCAATACACATGCCTTATCAGAACAGGAGGGGAGGGATTCAGGCAAATCCAGAGGTTCAAACAAAGTGGACAAACAAAAGTTGATAAAATTAAAACAAATATGAACAGTCTTTTAAAACAAATCACACGGCTAAAAACAAATAAAGGAAAGAAAACAAGACTCACCTCAAATCTTTTTAAGGAACAAATCAGAAAAATCCACCGGTGTTTGAACAGACCTTCTTTAAGGTTGAATGGACTTTTAAACGAAGTGTTTCTCGGGTGAGAAACACCTCGATTAAGGTCCATTAGACCTTAATCTCTTCGTTTTGAACAAAACACGGAACATGCACAGGGAAAACTAGAGTTAAAAAACTTAGATCTGGGATTCGTGTTTCCCTGGTTAGATTCGGACCAAACCAAGTATGGTTTGGTCACGAGGAGGGTCCGGGGAGTGTCTGGTATGAAACTGGGGTTGGTTGGGTTAGATCGAGTTTGACTCGAATCTTCAAATGAAGATTCGAGGACCTGGGGGGTGATTCGAACCAAACGGTTAACAGGTCTATGTTCAGGGTGGTGAGGGGGTTCTATGGTGTTCAAGTGGAGGTCACCGGCGTTCAGGCCGCCGGGTTTTTGGTGAAGGTGTGCAGGGGCGGCTAGGGTTTGAAGGGGATGGGTTTGGTGAAGACGAAGGCGGGGGTGTTGGCTAGGGGGGCAGGGTATGGTGAATGGTTTATATAGTTAGTGGGTGGGTGAACCTCGACCGTTAGATCAATCTAGATCTACGGTCTGGATCTGAAGGCTTAAATGGAACGGTGTCGTTTTGAGGGTTGAGGGTTGGGGTCGGTCCGGGTAAGATGGGTCGGGTTTATTGATGGGTTATGGGGAATTGATCTTGGCCGTTGATCACTCTGAGATCAACGGCCCAGATCAGGCACGACTCAAACGACGTCGTTTGGACGTCCTGGGCATCAGGTGGCCTGGACCGGGCAGGCCTGGGTCTTGGGCTGTTTGTTTGGGCCAATTTTGTTAAAATTGGCCCAAGTCCGGAAGGGAAGGGGTCTTTTCTTTATTTTTATTATTTTTTTTATTTCCTTTTTCTTATTTATTTTAAAACAAAACTAAGCCAAAAAAATCAAATTAAAATTAAATACACACTCAAATACAATTATTTGCACACATACTAAAATATTTCAAAACAGGTAAAGTCAAACCAAATAAAATCACGGACGAAAATGCCTATTCATGATTTTCTATTTAACGACCGGATTACGGTTTGAATTATGCAGGACACATATATTTTTTGAATTTTATTTTAATGAAGTAAATAAATAAAAATGGGTCAAAGTCACAAATAAATCAACAAGGTGCCGCACAGAAATCCGAAAATTGTACAGCAGGGCCAATTATATTTTTTTTTATTTCTTTTTGGAGCGATTGTCGCGCGAAAACAAAAATCACGTGCTCACAGTAGTCAAAGCTGTCTTGAGCTTCTAAAAACTCACCTCACAATCATCGAACCAACGGAAATGAGCACCTTTCTGGGTCAATCTAGTTAGAGGTGATGCAATAGATGAAAAAATCCTGCACGAATCGTCTGTAATAACCTGCTAACCCCAGGAAACGCCTGATCTCGGTCACTGAAGTAGGACGTAGCCAACTCTGCACTGCCTCAATCTTCTTGGGATCCACTTTAATACCCTCTCCTGACATAATATGCCCCAAGAATGCCACTGACTCTAGCGAAAACTCACACTTGGAGAACTTAGCATACAACTTCTGCTCCCTCAAGGTCTGAATCACTACTCTCAAATGTTGCTCATGCTCCCCCAGGCTACGTGAGTATATCAAGATGTCGTCAATGAAAACGATGACTAAGGAATCAATATAAGGTCTGAACACCCTATTCATCAGGTCCATAAATGCCACTGGGGTATTAGTCAAGCCAATAGACATCACCAGAAACTCATAATGACCATATCTACTACGGAAAGTAGTCTTCGGAACATCTGAGTCCCGAATCCTCAATTGATGGTACCCTGATCTCAAGTAGATCTTAGAGAACACCCTAGCATCTTGCAACTGGTCGAACAAATCATCAATGCACGGTAACGGGTACTTGTTCTTGATGGTAACCTTGTTCAATTGGCGGTAATCAATACACATCCGCATGGTCCCATCCTTCTTCTTTACAAACAACACTGGTGCACCCCAAGGTGATACTCTTGGTCTAACAAACCCCTTTTCTAACAACTCCTCAAGCTGCTCCTTCAACTCTTTCAACTCCTTCGGAGCCATACAGTACGACAAAATAGATATAGGCTTGGTACCTGGAGCCAAATTAATACAAAAATCAATATCGCGATCCGGTGGCATGCCAGGAAGACCAGAAGAAAACACATCAGCGAACTCCCGAACTACTGGAATTGAATCAATCATCAGAGACTCAGCGGAGGTGTCCCGAACATAGGCCAGATAAGCCAAACACCCCTTCTCGACCATATGCCGAGCCTTTAGGAAAAAGATAACCTGACTATATATATCAACTGTAGAACCCTTCCACTCCAACCCTGGAAACCCTGGCATTACTAATGTAACAGTCTTGGCATAACAATCAAGGATGGCATGGTATGGGGATAACCAATCCATGCCCAGGATGACCTCAAAGTTGATCATATCAAGTAATAGGAGATCTGCTCTAGTCTCGAAACCATAGAATGTGACCACACAGGACCGATAAATCCTATCAACAACCATAGAATCTCATAGAGGAGTGTCACACCTCCTTTTTTACACCCCCGAAGGCGTATATGAGAGTTTTTCCAATTAAAGTGACATTATTCGAAATGGGATTAATTAATTTATCAGAGTCGCCACTTGGAATAGTTTATTTGGTGTCCCAAGTCACCAGTATATTTTATAATCCCAAATCGAGGAAAACTTTATTTTTTAAAGGTTTGCGAACCAGAAATTCTAGATAAGGAATTCTGTTAACCCGGGAGAAGGTGTTAGGCATTCCCGGGTTCCGTGGTTCTAGCATGATCGCTTAGCAATTTATACTTGGCTTAAATTATTTAACAACTCATTTTTAGGACCTATGTGCATTTATCTTTTTACCGCTTTTAAATCACTTGAATTATTCGTAATTACAGAATTGAGTTACGCGTACGTATACTCCTTTCTTTTGGTGCGTCAAAATCATGTCACGCGAATGTGTCCACGATTAATAACGCTTTTGTTATTATTAGAAATATTGGTCGAAGTTGCGCGAACGCAACCCTCGAGTCTTTTTAGAGTTAAATTTGCAATTATGTTACACGAACGTATACATTATTGCAATACTAATCTAAATCGAGCCTAAAGCAAACTACGATTGTCATGATTTCCATTATTCTAAAATTTGGGAATCTTGCAAGGTTCAGATATTTTGGAATGCTTACAAAAGAAGGATTTCAAACTCACGTTCTTCATGCTTAATAATGAATAAGGCAACAATTTTATAGAGTACCCATGTTCTAGCAGCTTACGCCTAAAGCACGCATGTGTTTGATTAAACTCGGACTTGTTATGCCAATCAACAGCATAATGCTTATGCACAGAAACTGATTTTTTTTACACTAGACAATATCGGAGTGTAAACATTATTTCAAAACTAATTTTGATTGATCATCACATCCTTACTTAATTTCATAATGTACATCTAAATTCTGTACTAGAAGACTAATTTTTCAACTAATTTTGAATACTACATCAGTGAGCCTCTTCATGCTGGTTTGAACTTCAAATTCTTTTAAACATAGTTAAACCCATGAACTAGGCTGTCACTTTTCTAAATTCAAAATAATCTCAAAATCTCAAATTCGAAACTCACTTTAATAGAAGCAATATACCAAGTTTAGTACTTCAGCAAAGTAATCTCTTTAGCTGCTGTATTTAATTATGCAACTCATAATTTACCACAATATCACGTTCAAAATCACCCTTTCAGTTAGAAGTTTGAAAAAAAGACATATATTTTGGCATACTTTGACCCTCTTGTAAATTTTCCAATATAGATTCTCATACAATTAGTAGTATTATACATTAAAAACCTGTAATATTTTTCTTTAGCTAGTAGTCATTGTAACATCACATGAGCTGATCAGCTTAACTAGATGCACTTTGAGAGCGACAGTAACTTCAAAACTAATTCTCACAATAATAATAACAATCAATGACCGGACTCGACATAACCGAACGAACCTTGATTATTCTAGCAGTAATGGAACAAAATAGAACATGAACAAATTGGTATTATTTAAATAAAAAAATTGTAAGATATTGGATCAAATGTACCTGGTTAATCTGCAAAAGACCCAAAAAGGAAAATAAATCTCCGATTTCTGGAGAGGAAATGATGACCAAAATTAGAACCCAACTATTAGCAGAATCAACTGAAAATATCCAAACGAAACTCTGAAATGGGAGATGACATTCAGCGACAGTAACAACAGCTTAATAGATTAGCCAAACAGATCCAAATGGCAACCAAAAATTGGACAGAAAAACCAATAGTGCCAAAAACCAAAATCCAGCGACAAAACTACAACTTAAAACTTCAATTCAAGAGCCATTCTTGAAAACTCAGAATCAAGGAAAAAAGCTGAGATTTGTATATTTTTTTTTTGATTTTTTTCCCCAAGATGAAATAAAACAAACAACCTCAGAATATGCCTTTGTACATTTTTTGTTTTTTTTAAGAAATTTGCTGACTGAAAAAAAAAACTGAAGAGAAAAGAAAAACTCAAAACCCTAGAAATTCTACTACTAAATTTTTCTGAAGATTTTTTTCTTCAATCTTTCTCCTGATTATCCTTCGATTTTCTCTGACCTTCCAAGAAAAGAAACTTACCTTATATATAACCTCAAAAATTCTCGAAGCTTCTGCCTCGGATCCGAAAAATTCCCTTGTTTGTGAACCATTTTAGGGACAAATGGAAGGCATGGATCGATTTTCATCCATCCACGGCTCCTATTCATCCAGCAAATCGCTCAATAGTACAGAAATCGTGCAAATTTAGAGAGAATATTCGTTCTTTCTGACAAAAGACCGTTAGAATAAAATGACATGGAGAGGAAGAGTCCCATTTGAGTGAACTCGCCTGAGTTTCAGACGAGTTGGGGGCTGAATCATTGAAGAAGAAGATGAACAGTGGGGGGTGCGCCGCATTCTCTGATTTGTTAGGGTTAAGGAATTTAGGTGCAAAAATTATAAGGGGGTTTTTATATTAAGAGGGAAACGGGTCAGGTGGGTCGGGTCATGTCTTTGGACTGGGGCGGTAGAAAAATAGTTTGGGTTGGGGCTGAACCGAATTAAGCATCAAGAGTAGCTTAAACTCAAATTTAACAACTTTGTCTTTAATTAACCTTTTTATTCCTTTTCTTTTTCTTTTCCTTTCTTCTTTCTCTCTATTGTTTTTAAAAAAAATTAAAAATCCTAATAATTAAAAAAAAACTAAATCATCTAAAATGTAAAATTAAACTAATTATAGAAATTGTAAACAATACTTAATTCTAAATTAAAAAAGAAAAATCAATAAACTAAAATTAAAGACAAAAAATGTGAAAATGAGCTATTTCTTGTGATTTTAAAATTTTATAAAATAAATAATTACTGATTAATTCTAAAAGTGTAAAAACAAATCCTAAATGCAATGCATTGTTATAAATATATTATATTATGGATGTTCATTTAATACTCCGTTGTAAATAAGCTTCTTGAAGAAGCTTATCCATATGGGACTCCACCGTAAATATGTTTATCTATTTAGTACTCTATTGGAAATAAGCTTCCTGAAGAAGCTTATCACTTCGGTACCCGGTTATAGATAAATATTATCCCGGTAGAAGATTATCCATACCGGGTATAATAAGCTTATCCTTTCAGTACCCAGTTATGGATAAACACTACCCCCCGTAGAAGATTATCTATACCGGGTATAATAAGCTTATCCTTTCAGTACCCAGTTATGGATAAACATTACCCCCGGTAGAAGATTATCCATATCAGGTATAATAAGCTTATCCTTTCAGTACTGCGTTATGGATAAACATTGCTCTCAGTAGAAGATTATCCATATCTGGTACAACAACTTCCTTTCTTCTATAAATAGAAGAGATTTCAGTTCATTATGTACATCAGTTTGAATTCGAATAATATAACAGTTTCTCTCTATACTTGTTTTTACTTTACAATCTTTATTTTATAACACGTTATCAGCACGAGACTCTGACATCTCGAGCAAATACTTTGAAAGTATTACAGGTAAGAACTTTCTTTTCCTAAATAATGTCAAATCTTTCTAAACTTGAATTTGTAGCCCTGGATATATCGGGCAAAAGCTACATGTCTTAGGTGCTTGAGGCTGAAATTCATCTTGATGCGATGGGTCTGGCAGACACCATCAAGGATAAAAATCAGGCATCAAACCAAGACCGTGCCAAAGCAATGATATTCCTACGCCATCACCTTGACGAGGGCCTGAAAATGGAATATCTCACTATTAAAGATCCAGTCATACTGTGGAATAATTTGAAAGATAGATATGACCACCTGAAGATGGCCGATCTTCCACAGGCACGTTATGATTGGACTCATCTAAGGCTACAAGATTTTAAATCTATCAGTGAGTATAATTCTGCTATGTTCAGAATTATTTCCCAATTGAAATTATGTGGTGATAATATTACTGATCATGATATGTTGGAGAAAACTTTCACCACTTTTCATGCCTCGAATATGCTCCTACAGTAGCAATATCGAGATATGGGATTTAAAAAGTATTCTGAACTTATGTCACATCTTTTTATAGCAAAGCAACATAATGGGCTATTAATGAAAAATCATGAAAGCCGGCACCTATTGGTTCTTGTCCATTCCCTGAAGTGAATGAGACGAACTTCCACCACGCTAAATGTGGAAGAGGTCGTGGCCACAGTCGTGGTCATGGCCGTGGTCGGGGAAGAAACCCCAATCATGGTAATAATAATGCACCAAAGAAGCCTCCTCACCACTAGCAGTGGAAAAGGAAAGAACAAAAGCATGAAGCGGTGCAAGCGCCAAATGCAGAAAATGCATGTTATAGATGTGGAGGAAAAGGGCACTAGTCACGTACCTGTCGTACGCCAAAGCACCTGGTTGAGCTTTATCAAGTCTCCCTGAAGAAGACAGAGAAAAATGCTGAAGCAAATTTTATTTCTGAAGATAATTTAGACTTCATGCATTTGGATGTAGCTGATTACTTTGCACTCCTAGAAGGAGAAACAAGTCATGTAATCGGTAGTGAATCTGTAGAAATGTAAATATTTTATTTTTTGTTGTTTGTAATAGATAGTATGGTTATGTAATTGTTGTACATAAATAAAAGTTATGCTTTGATAATGATGTTTACTATAATATATTTTATTTATGTTATTTTGAAGAATATGGATAACCCTCAAATTATGTTTGGATCAAAGACAAATCATGAAGATATTTGTGTTATTGATAGTGGAACAACTCATGCCATATTCAACGATCAGAAATACTTTTCTTATTTGCATAAGGAAAAAGCAAATGTTTCAACAATTTCTGGTAATATAAGTTTAATTGAAGGCTCCAGAAGAGCCATAATATTTCTGTCTAAGGGAACAAAACTTATTTTAGACAATGCATTGTTCTCCTCCAAGTCCCGAAGAAACTTGTTGAGTTTTATAGATATCCGCCGAAATGGGTATCATGTTGAGACAATAGATGAAATGAACAGGGAATATCTTTGTATTACAAAGAATAGTTCTGGCCAGAAATGCATTATAGAAAAGTTACCAACTTTATCTTCTCGCTTATACTATTCAAAAATTAGTACAATTGAAGCACATTCTATCGTAAACCAGAAGTTTACGGATTCAAATACTTTTGTGCTTTGGCGTGGCCGTTTGGGCCATCCCGTATCAATAATGATTAGACGAATTACTGAAAATACGAGTGGAACTTGAAGATTCTTACAAATGACGAATTTTCTTGTGATGCTTGTTATCAAGGAAAAATGATCACTAGACCATCACCAATGAAGGTTGGTATTGAATCCCCTGCCTTTTTAAAGCGTATACATGGGAATATATGTGGACCTATTCACCCACCAAGTGGGTTGTTTAGATATTTAATGGTCCTAATAGATGCATCTTCAATATGGTCTCATGTGTGCCTACTATCATCTCGCAACCTGGCGTTTGCAAAGCTATTAGCCCAAATAATTCGATTAAGGGCACAATTCCCAGATTATCCTATAAAGGCTATTCGCCTTGATAATGCTGGAGAATTCTCATCTCAAGCTTTTGATGATTATTGTCTATCCGTTGGGATAAAATTTGAACATCCTGTAGCTTATGTTCATACTCAAAATGGCCTTGCAGAGTCATTTATTAAACGTCTGCAATTGATAGCAAGTCCACTACTTATGAAAACAAAATTGCCCACTACTGCTTGGGGCCATGCTATCTTGCATGCAACATCACTTATCTGTCTCAGACCGACACATTATAATAAATATTCTCCGTCACAATTAGTTTTTGGTCATGAACCAAATATTGCCCATCTACGAATTTTCGGATGTGTTGTATATGTGCCAGTAGCACCACCACAACGTAGTAAGATGGGACCACAAAGAAGGATAGGAATATATGCTGGGTTTGAATCACCCTCTATTATTCACTATCTTGAACCATTGATAGGAGATTTATTTACTGGTCGATTTGCAGATTGTCGGTTTGATGAAACAAATTTTCCACAATTAGGGGGAGAGAAAAAGGAAATCAAAAGAGAAATTGTGTGGAAAATTTCATCTTTATCTCACTTTGATCCCATACCCCTATATGTAATCAGGAAGTCCAGAAGATCATCCATTTACAGAATATAGCAAATCAAATACCAGACGCATTTACTGATTTGAAAAGGATAACTAAGTTACATATCCTAGTAGAGAATGTGCCTATCCGAATTGATGTCCCAGTAGGACCATCTACTAGCATGAGAGATAGTGAACCTAAAGCACGCCTGAAGCGTGGTAGGACTTTGGGTTCTAAGGATCGAAATCCTCGCAAAAGAAAATCGACAAATGATCAAAACGATACTATGAAGGGATCTCCGGAAGAAACCTAAAATCTGATTAGTTCTGAGATTCCTGAAGAAATCAATGAACCCAAAGCTCATGTGAGTGAGGAACTTTTAATAAGTTTGATCAGTGATGGGATTAATTTAAATCGATCTGAAATAATGGTGGATAATATTTTTGCATATAATGTTGCACTTATGCAAGATAGTGAGGATCTTGAACCTCGATCTATCGAAGAATGTCGACAAAGATCTCATTGGCCCAAATGGCAAGAGGCAATTCAATCGGAGTTGAAGTCACTTGCTAAAAGAGAGGTCTTTGGACCAGTAGTCCAAACACCTGCTGGTATAAAACCAGTTGGTCATAAATGGGTTTTGTGCGAAAAAGGAATGATAAAAATGAAGTTGAAAGATACAAAGCTCACCTTGTTGTACAAGGATTCTCACAACGACCTGGAGTTGATTTTGATGAAACATATTCACCTGTTATGGATGCCATAACATTTCGATATCTCATCAGTTTAGCACTACATGAAAAGCTTGAAATACATCTAGTGGATGTAGTTACAGCTTATTTGTACGGTTCACTTGATAATGAAATTTATATGAAAATCCCTGAATGATTTAAAATGCCTGAAGCAAAATCTCAGGAAATGTATTCAATCAGATTACAAAGATCTTTGTACGGTTTAAAGCAATCTGGGTGCATGTGGTATAATCGCCTTAGTGAATATTTGCTTAAAGAAGGTTACATAAATGATGTTATTTGTCCATGTATTTTTATTAAGAAAATGTCATCAGAATTTGTTATACTTACTGTTTATGTTGATGACATAAATCTTGTTGGAACTCCAGAAGAGCTCCAAAAGGCAATTGAATATCTTAAGAAAGAATTTGAGATGAAAGATCTTGGAAAGACAAAACTTTGTCTTGGTCTGCAAATTCAACATTTAGCAGACGAGATCTTTATCCATCAATTTGCCTATACGGAAAGGGTCTTAAAACACTTTTATATGGAGAAAGCGCACCCATTGAGTACACCAATGGTTGTTCGATCACTTGAAGTGAATAAGGATTTGTTCTGACCTCCAGAAGAGGACGAGGAACTCCTTGGTCCCGAAGTGCCCTATCTCAGTGCAATTGGTGCACTAATGTATCTTGCTAATGCTACAAGGCCTGACATAGCATTTTCTGTTAATTTACTAGGAAAATATAGTTCTTCTCCTACACGGAGACATTGGAACGAGATTAAGCATATATTGCGATATTTAAAGGGAACTCTTGATATGGGTTTGTTTTATGCTAACAAAAATAGTACAGACCTTGTTGGTTATGCAGATGCAGGTTATTTATCTGATCCCCATAAAGCTTGATCTCAAACCGGCTACGTATTTACATATGGAGGTACTATCATATCATGGCGCTCCACAAAGCAATCTATTGTTGCTACTTCTTCAAATCACGCTGAGATAATAGTTATTCATGAAGCAAGTAGGGAATACATATGGTTGAGATCAATAATTTATTTTATTCGAGAAAAATATGGTTTGGAATGTGAGAAAAGACCCACAATTTTATACGAAGACAATGCTGCATGCATAGCCCAATTGAAGGGAGGATTTATAAAAAGAGATAGAACGAAGCACATTTCACCAAAATTATTCTACACACACGATCTTCAGAAATGTGGTGACATTGATGTGCAACAAATCCATTCAAGTGATAATCCAGCAGATTTATTCACTAAATCTTTGCCAACTTCAACTTTTGAGAAGATGGTATACAAGATTGGAATGCGGAGACTCAAATATTTGAAACAAGGTTTTCATTAGGGGGAGTAAAATATGTGATGCACTCATTTTCCCTTACTAAGGTTTTTTCCCATGAGGTTTTCCTTATAAGGTTTTTAATGAGGCACCTAGCAATGCGTCTTACTAAATATGTGTACTCTTTTTCCTTCACTGGGATTTTTTCCCACGTGGTTTTTCCTAGTAAGGTTTTAATGAGGCACATTATCTTTTAATGAACATCCAAAGGGGAGTGTTATAAATATATTATAGTATGGATGCTCATTTAGTACTCCGTTGTAAATAAACTTCTTGAAGAAGCTTATCCATATGGGACTCTACCGTAAATATGTTTATCTATTTAGTACTCTATTAGAAATAAGCTTCCTGAAGAAGCTTATCACTTCGGTACCCGGTTATGGATAAATATTACCCCCGGTAGAAGATTATCCATACCGGGTATAATAAGCTTATCCTTTCAGTACCCAGTTATGGATAAACATTACCCCCGGTAGAAGATTATCCATACCGGGTATAATAAGCTTATCCTTTCAGTACCCAGTTATGGATAAACATTACCTCTGGTAGAAGATTATCTATATTGGGTATAATAAGCTTATCCTTTCAGTACTCCGTTATGGATAAACATTGCTCTCAGTAGAAGATTATCCATATATGGTATAGTAGCAGCTTACACATCAGCTTCCTTTCTTCAATAAATAGAAGAGATTTCATTTCATTATGTACATCAGTTTGAATTCGAATAATATAACAATTTCTCTCTATACTTGTTTTACTTTACAATCTTTATTTTATAACATGCATGATATTTTTGATAGTTTCATTATTTAAATAAAAATTAAACAAGCAAGAAAAAATGTAAACAATTAACAAAAATCGACAAAAATTCCTAAAAATGACAAATAATTAATAAAAAATCTATTTTCTTAGATTTTGTAGGAGTATTTCATGTATGGCAAAAATCACGTGCTCACAGCTGCCCCTTTTGCTCGGAGACACGAAGGGTTTTCGAGCAAAGATAAAATGAGCAATTATGAGGGATTTTTGCCCATTTGAAACTCCATGAGAAGCATTTTTGAAAAGAGTCTGACCGAACCTTTCTTCAGAGGTTGCTTACATATCCTTGGCTATAAAGGAATCAGGTCAGTCTAGTTCTGGAAGTTTTGGTAGCTGGGACTACCGAAAACTGTGATTTCATTGCTGTTGCTGCTGTTTCTGTTTGCTGAGCTCCATATTACACTAAAATGGAAAGTAAAAAAGCTAAACTAGCTACGCCTATCAACTACTAGTTACAAAATTTCTATCTATAAATCTCTTGAAGCTTGATCTTGAGTCTTGGCTAGTTCTTGCTGCAGACTCCGATCTTAATCTTGATGTTCGTCAGCTATAGGTGCTGGTTCTTTCTTTAGCTGTGGACCAAAGTGGGACACGCGAAGCCTGTGACTTCAATCATATCTTGAACAGTCCGCATCCTTCTCCACTTCAACACTTTGAGTTTATTGCTTTTGCTCTTTTTCTTCTTTTCTTTATTTTAGATTGAGACTCATTCCCTTGGTCGTCTCGAATCTAGTGCCTCGAGATGAAACCTGCTCAGACACCCAAAACAAACAAACGAACGAAATCTTTCTGCCCCAGTTTTCAGTAGGAAAATTTCGTGAGCTATTTGCAACTAAAATCTAAATTATTTCTCCCTCTCCTTTTTTTTGAAAGCAATAAAAATAAAAATTGTGTCTGTTTAAGAGGAAGAGATTAAGGAATGGAGCCCTATATCTAAAAATCTCAACTCAGGGATTGGAGCCCTAATGTTGGTAAAAGGCGACTAGGGAATGGAGGCCCTATGTCTAAAAAAATCTCAACTCAGGGATTGGAGCCCTAATGTTGGTAAAAGGCGACTAGGGAATGGAGGCCCTATGTCTAAAAACTCAACTCAGGGATTGGAGCCCTAATGTTGGTAAAAGGCGACTAGGGAATGGAGGCCATATATCTAAAAACTCAACTCAGGGATTGGAGCCCTAATGTTGGTAAAAGGCGACTAGGGAATGGAGGCCCTATGTCTAAAAACTCAACTCAGGGATTGGAGACCTAATGTTGGTAAAAGGCGACTAGGGAATGGAGGCCCTATGTCTAAAAAATATCAACTCACGGATTAGAGCCCTAATGTTGGTAAAATGCGACTAGGGAATGGAGACCCTATGTCAAAAAATCTCTAATCAGGGATTGGAGCCCTAATGTTGGCAAAAAGCGACTAGGGAACGGATGCCCTATGTCTAAAAAAATCTCAACTTAGGGATTGAAGCCCTAATGTTGGTAAAATGTGACTAGGGAATGGAGGCCCTATGTCTAAATCTCAACTTAGGGATTGGAGCCCTAATATTGGTAAAAGCGTAAAAGATTGAGGTTTTTTTACCAATTCGCTAGGCAATTGCCTAGGGCTAGATTTTATATATATAAAGAAAATCGTACAAAAAACAAAATACATTGTCAGGTGGTCTTAGGCTATGAAAGTGATAATACTTGAAAATTACAATAAACCTAGTACCAATATTGAGTAATGAGCTCAACATTGATATCACAAAATGATTAATGTTCTTGTGAAACTTCATTACTGCCTCTACATTGGTGGTGGTGATTTCCTTTTCTTGATAATTCCTTTTCATTGTTGTTGTCCAAATGCCGCAACATTTCCGTGGTATAGTTGTTCTAGTCCCTTGTTTGCTATGTTTATCCGAAAATCCTAGGCAAAATTTCGTTGTGAATTGCCCATTCCAGCTTTGCTCCAGCATGGATTGCATGACCTCCATTTTGAGTTTAATTCCTATGTTGTCGACTGGGCTCATTATGTGATATGATACTTGGTCTAATGTACTGTGAGGCTGCATTTTGTTCCCAATGCATTTGCATAGCCCAGAAATCTTTGGCCAAAACCTGGTGCATTCATGAAAGTACAGACTCATCTTGGACTTGTGTCTACCCCTTCCTATTGATGCTACTATAGTTCTGCTCACCCATGATTCACTCGCACTGGATTGAGTATATAGTATTAATACCACCAGTTGCAAGCTCCTCCTGAAGTGATACATAGCCACAATAGTGAAATTAAAAGTCCCTTTCAAAATGTGGACAATTTCTGCTTTGTCACATATTTCCTTGTCATTATGGCTCGCCCAGAAGTAATGTATGGGCTTCACTTGTGAGATGTTTATCATTGTTGAACACACTGGTAGCACCTCGAGTTGTACTTTGTTGATGCCAACTTTTGGTACAAATGGCGACTGGAAGTCTGAAATTTACATGCTTGACCCCATTCCATAGGTGTACAAAAAAACACTCCCACAGATCCAAGATTTAGTATCTCAATAAGAAAATCCAAAATGTCACCCACAAACCTTGGAAATGCAACCACACCTAAGTCCTTTTTGCTTTTATCGAGTCTAGTTCCTCAATTCTTTCCTCATGTTTATTATTAATTCTCTAGATGTGCACGTTTTTGCTTAACTTTCTGACCTTGTAATGCACGAGCTTGCACTGTATTGATCTTCGTTTTGCTCTTGATATTGAGCCTTTTTCGATTGCCCTTGCTTTAGAGTGAGTACTAGGTACTACCTCTACAAGAAAATTTCCTGGAATGTAGGTCCTTAAAGTATACCATGTCCCTGCAAAACAAAGATAATAGTTAGCTGTAAAAGAGATCTTCTTATCCTCAATTTGACCATGAAGGTTGTGTGACCCTGGTCCTTCGTTCCTTGATCCCTTCCTCATTCTTCTGTTACTCATATACTCCCTTATCCTCTTCTGTATACTCTTATACATAGGTAAGGACATTGAAGCTTATCATTATTAACAATCCTCCTCCCTTGTATCTCCAGTTGCTGAAAATTGTGAGCCTCATGATCTTCATAGTCAAGTGCATGATTTGCTAGGAAATCAGCCAATTTATTCCCTTCTCTCATGATATGTGACAATCTGGAATTACACCTACTCATGTACAGTTTAATCTCCTGAACATATTTCTCTACTGACCAAGGTGGATCCTAAATTCCATCTACCACATTCTTCATTAGTAGAGAATCTGTTTGGATATGAATATTGACATATCCTTGTTGCACATATTCCTTTATTGCCTCAAGAATACTAATAGCTTTAGCTTCTACATTTGTCCCTTCTTGAATTTCTTTCCCTCTTGCGTATCTCACATCACCCTCACTATCCCTTAGGACAAAACCAATGGAGCTTCTACCTGGATTTCCCCTTGATGCCCCGTCTGTATTCACCTTTATCCAATCCTGTTCAGGCATCTCCCACAGAACCCTAGTGACCTTTAGTTTGGGAATGTATTGTTCCATCATTTTCAGAAGGTCAGGCCACTTATGAGGGACATAATTTATGTTTGGTTTTTTGAGTTTAACTAGAGATTGAATAGTTGTAGAAACCTGGTATATAACCCTACTAATAGTGACCACTTCTCCATGTTTGTAATAGTTTCTTCTCTTCCACAACTCCCACAAAATGATCGAAGGCAAAGCATGGAAAATAGGCTTTAGTCGAGTTACAACCTGCACTGTCTCACATTTGACTATTGCCTGCTTCAATGTCAAACCATTTATTGAGATTCCTGCATTTGCCATGAAGTAAAAGACTGAGGTTGGGAGTCTCAAGCTAACATTTCTTTTTTCAATATTCATTTTTCAATAAAATGTCGGAAAGAAACTTGGAGTGAACTCCCTTATTTGGAGTGGTTGTTGCGGCAAGCTGTTTCTAGCTCTTGCGCATCTTTTCCCTTTCAGTTGCACCTGCTTCTCGCACGGTTGCTTTGGGTTGCACCTGTTTCAACTTTTCAAATAAAGAACAATTGTTAGTTTGAAACAGCTGTTGGTTTTGTGGCCTTCATCATTTTTGATCACTTGATCTTGGCTCAACTCTTTTGGTTGGAACCTCTCCTGCTTGTTGGCTTTTCTGAAAATTGATCTCTATCCTAAATCCGATGAGCTCAACTTTTCAAAATTTCTCATGACGGCTTATAGACTTTGGTCCTTTCATTTTATTCTGCCTCTAGGAGCTTTGACTTAGGATTTCTTTTTATTTTCAATAAATTCTGATTTCAAAGCATCAGTTATCATGGCCAGTCAGGATCGACTTGATACACCCGTTGAGGCTGAGTACTTTTATTTGGACTTGACTTTTATTAAGCAGAATCTTGTAAAAACAATCTTGCCACCTTTTCTTTGCATTAGCTTCGGAACAAAGTTAGACCAAAAGAGATTCAAGGAAAAGTAAACAAAGGACAGGAAAATGAATTTAATGAGAAGTGTCCCTTTTGGGGAAGAAGAAACGGACTTATCTGGGATGCTTGCAGACTTCAATAGATATGACATGCTTCTTGGACTGGATAGCCGATCCACATAGCTAATCCAACTTCCCACATACTCATTGCGACCCATGTTTTTTAACCCGAGGAAACTTGCCAGGACCCTTTCAGTACCAGTGGTGGTGAGGGGTTCTTTCTTTTCGATCAACGTCGCCCTTTTCGGGTTTTCGCTAATCGACCTCTCTCATTTCTCTTCTCACCATCGCCTTATAGTGTTCTTTTCCGAGTTTTCACTAATAAGACTCTCTCGTTTTCAATTTCTCTGCTCACCGTCGACTTATGGTGCCTGTGGGTTTTCACCAATAAAACTCTCTCATTTTATTTCTCTCCTCTTGATTGCACCGGATCCAAAAGACCGCGTTCTTCGATTTTGAAAAACCTTTTGTCGATTGATCGAAAGGACTTGAATCAGGTTTGGGTAAAAAGAACTTGGATCGAATTACAACTTTGGAACCGTTCGGGCAGGATGATCGCCAAATCATTATAACATCTGCCCCAGTTTCACTTTTTTGGGGGGAAATTGGATTTTTGTTTTGGTGTGACTGAACCCCAGAGAGAGGATGCCTACGTATCCTTTCGGAATCAAGTCGAACGTAGTTCAGGAAACTTTATTATTTTTTTACAAGCATCCTTGGGTTCCAAATAGGGGAATGAAAGAAAAGTAACCGGCTCAAAATGGTTAGCCAAGGAGTGTTTGGGGTAGCGAGAATGAAAGCCTTCGTCATCCCAATCAGATAATGTTGTCATTGCAGAAAGATTAGACATAGTACCTCTTGACTACATCTGCATTTACAGCTGTTTCGGGATCATTTCCTTCAATGTCTCCCAAGTACTCTACTCCTCTTCGCAATATCTTTCTGATGATGTATGGGCCTTTCCAATTGGGAGCAAATTTCCCTTTTGCCTCCTAATGATGGGGGAGAATACGCCTCAGAACGAGTTGCCCCACTTCAAAATTTTTAGGCCGCACTTTCTTGTTGTAGGCACGGGACATTCTTTGTTGATACAACTGCCCGTGGAAAACTACGACCATCCGCTTTTTGTCAATCAGGGTCAATTATTTCAAACGGGTTTTGATCCACTCACTGTCTTCGATTTCAGCTTCAACAATGATACGGAGAGAAGGGATCTCAACTTCTGCGGGTATTACAACTTCAGTGCCATAAACCAAATGATACGGGTTGCTCCGATTGATGTGCGCACAGTAGTACGATAGCCCAACAATGCAAAGGGTAACTTTTTATGCCACTACCTAGAACTTTGGATCATCCTTCTCAAAATCTTTTTGATGTTTTTGTTTGCTTCTTTAATGGCACTATTGGCTTTAGGGCGATAGGGAGTAGAATTTCGATGTGTTATCTTGAATTGCTCGCATATATCTCCCATAAATGACTCTTCAAATTTGTAGCATTGTCCGTGATAATAGTTGTAGGGATACCGAAACGGCAGATAAGATTGGAGTGCACAAAATCTACCACAACTTTCTTGGTGACAGATTTGAGAGTGATTGCTTCAACCCATTTAGTAAATTAGTCGATGGCGACCAGTATGAATCTATGCCCATTTGAGGCTTTTGTCTCGATTGGCCCAATAGAGGTCCATGCCCCAGGAAACAAATGGCCAAGGCGCTGACATAGGATGCAGTTCTGTGGGAGGTACATGAATCAAATCACCGTGCACCTGACACTGATGAAACTTCCGAACAAAACTGAAGCAGTCTCTTTCCATGGTCATCCAGTAGTAGCCTGCTCGAAGGATTTTCTTTGCCAAAACATACCCGTTCATGTGGGGTCCGCATACTCCTGCATGCACTTCATACATGATTCTTCCAGCCTCTTCGGTATCAACACATCTTAACAAGTTGAGATCCGGAGTTCTTTTATACAAGACATCGCCGCTCAAGAAGAAACCATTTGCGTACCATCTAATGGTTCTCTTTTAGTCTCCACTGGCTTGCTCGGGGTATTCTTTGGTTTTCAAAAATCTTTTGATGTCAATATACCAGGGCTGAAATTTGTTTTGCCTCAACCTTATTTCAGTAGACGTGCCTTTCCCTGATTTGGATTTTAAAGGATCAATATGGGCATTGCCTGGGTATGGCAGCATCGAGGCCAAAGTGGCAAGTGCATCATCTAGTTCATTGTGGCAACGAGGGATGTACCTGAACTGTATCGACTTGAATCGCTTGCCAAGTTCTTCCACATGTTGCTTATAAGGAATAAGCTTGACATCTCGGGTTTCTCATTCTCCTTGAGCTTGTCAGATAATCAAATCTGAGTCTCCCATGATTAACAGTTCTTCGATATCTTGGTCGATTGCCATGTTCATACCCATAATGCAAGCTTCATACTCGGCAGTGTTGTTTGTGCAAAAAAACCGAAGCCTGGCTGTGGCTAGATAATGTTGACCAGTGGGTGAGATCAAAATTGCCCCAATTCCAATGCCTTTTGCGTTTACTGCTCCATCAAAGAACATTTTCCAAGAATTGGTGTCCTCGGATATTGCCTCAACTGAATTCACCTCTTTATCAGGGATGTAGGTGTTTAAAGGTTGGTATTCATCATCAACTAGGTTTTCAGCCAAGTGATCTGCTAATGCCTGGGCTTTCATTACCGTGCGAGTAATGTAGACTATGTCAAATTCAGCGAGCAAGATCTGCCACTTTGCTAACTTCCCAGTGGGCATTGGTTTCTGAAATATGTACTTTAAAGGGCCCAACCTGGTAATGAGGTAGGTGGTGTAGGCCAGCAAGTAATGCCTCAGCTTTTAAGCAACCCAAGTTAAAGCACATCAAGTTCTCTCCAACAAGGTATATTTGGCCTCGTAGCTTGTGAACTTTTTGCTCAAATAGTAGATTGCCTGTGCTTTCCTCTTGGTCACGTCATGTTGTCCGAGGACACATCCAAAAGAATTTTCCAAGATTGTTAGATATAAGAAGAGGGGCCTTCCTAGTTCAGGCGGGACCAATATTGGCGGGTTCGACAAGTATTCTTTGATTTTGTTAAAAGTTTCTTCGCACTTACCTATCCATTTAATTGATGCATCTTTCTTTAACAGCTTGAAAATGGGTCCACATGTAGATGTCGACTAGGCAATGAATCGGCTGATGTAGTTCTCCTTCCGAACAGACTCATAACATCTTTCTTGGTTCTTGGAGGAGGCAGATCTAGAATGGACTTTATCTTGGTTGGGTCTAACTCGATACCCCTCCGACTGACTATGAATCCTAAAAGTTTGCCAGATGGAACCTCGAAAGCACATTTAGCTAGGTTTAGCTTCAGATCATATTTACACAGCCGCTCCAAAAATTACATGGTCATCCTAGGTCTTGGACTTGATGATCACGTCATCCACATACACCTCTATCTCTTGGTGCATCATATCATGAAAAATGGTGGTCATGGCCTTCATGTAGGTTGCCCCGGCATTCTTCAGACCAAAAGGCATGACCCTGTAGCAATAGGTTCCCCAAGGTGTTGTAAACGCTATCTTCTCCGCATCTTCCTCATCCATTAAGACCAGATGATACCCAGTATAACAATCCACAAAAGATTGTATCTCATGTTTGGCACAATTGTCAACGAGGATGTGGATGTTTGGTAAAGGGAAGTTGTCCTTAAGACTCGCTTTGTTCAGATCTCTATAATCCACACACAAGTCTTTTCCGCCGGACGACTCGTAGGAGGTGAGAAGGATAGAGTTATTCTATATGACGCTCTCTCTGTAGTATATCCGGAGAAAGAAAAAAACCTTTTCAGGATGAGACTACGAACCCTAATGGAGTTTTTCCTCGGGTTTCCCCATCTTTCTTTGGCACTGGAACTACATTGGCTAACCAAGTGGTGTATTGAACCACTCGGATCACCCCCGCTTTCAACTGTATTGTGACCTCTTCTTTAATTTTGTCACTGATATCAATTTTAAACTTTCTTTGCTTTTGCTGAATAGGGGGATAATCAGGGTAAGTTGGCAACTTATGAATCACCAAATCAACACTCAGTCCTGGCATGTCATCATATGATCAAGCAAACACATCATTGAACTCAAACAAAAGTTGGACCAAAGCATCCCTAGTTCTTTTATATGTGTGAATGCTTATCATGGTCTCTTGGAACTCTTCTTAACTACCCAAGTTTACCGGCTCAGTATCGTTTAAGTTCGGCTTAGGTTTGTTCTCAAATTGCTCTAATTCTCGATTTATTTCCCTAAAAGCCTCTTCTTCATCATAATCTGGTTCTTGGTTCATCATTTCACAGTTAGACAATGTGTTTGGATCTGGGCATGAAGTCAGCAAGCATGTCATGTTATTTAAAGCAACATTATTAGAATTAAAAGAAAAAATAAAGAGAAAAATAACAAAAATCAGAAGGAATAAAGAAAGATGCATGATGAAATATTGATTTCATTTCATTTCATTTGAAAATAATAGGATTTATATTGGAAATAAAAAGACAGGAAACTAAAGAAAACATCCGAGTTACACCTTGGAATAACTCGTGATGCAGAAAAGGTGGCAGGACAGGTCTATTGGGACTCCCGCCTTATTGGGAATGGCGTAGCCTTCCAATTCTGCAGTTTGGCATTAGGTTCCATATACAGCACCTCAGCGGTGCTTAAGCCTTCCCCTGGTTGGACCATGTGGGCTTCAAAGAGTATCTTCCTCATGGACCCACATATTTCTTTGATTTCTGCAGCCGTAAAGGCCTCATCTTCCTCTTCCTCATTATATTTCAGCTTGATAAATGTTCTGTACAGATGTGGCACCGGTTGAGGCAAGACCCAACCATTATTCTTTCTATCATCTGCCCATTTTACATCAACTAGTGTGGGTCTGAAGCCTACCCCAAAGAACTTTTCACTAGCAGGCAAGGTGATAGGTTAAGCTATTCCTTGCAATGATTTCCCGAGCCCCTTCCCCAGTTTGAAGCCGCGCCGGATCATTTCCTTAGCAACCATGATTGATGCATTGGAAAGAAAGGGTTGAGGGCAATGTTTTCCTTCTTTGCACTAATCTGCGACCACGATTTTAAAGGCCTGATAGACTATGTGCTCACTCCTCTCTCTTGCTTCAAGACATGGGACTGATGGGTCCCGATAAATTGATTTCTCATCTTGCCCGTGGACCACAATCTCTTGATCCTCATGCTCGAACTTCACCATCTGGTGAATAGTAGAGGGTACAGCCCCCGCTGCATGAATCCACGGCCTCCCCAAAAGAAAGTTGTAGGATGTGTCCATGTCTAGAACCTAGAAGGTTACTTCAAAGTCTACTGGGCCAATGGTCAGAATTAGATCAATCTCTCCAATTGTGTCCCTTTTGATACCATCGAAGGCACGTACACAGACATTATTGGGTCGGATTCTTTCGGTACCGATTTCCATACACTGCAGAGTTGAGAGTGGGAAAATGTCTACCCCAGAGCCTCCGTCCAACATAACCCTTTTCACGTAGTACCTTTCGCATTTGACTGTCAGGTGCAGGGCTTTGTTATGTGCGGCCCCTTCTGGGTGCAAGTCATTTTTTCTGAAGGAGATATGGTTGATTGCGAAAAATCTTTCTGCCATTCTCTCCAACTGCTCTATAGAAGTCTCAATAGGCACATATGCTTCGTTAAGGGTCTTGATCAATACCTTTTGATGTTCGGTGGAGTTCATCAATAAAGATAACAAGGAGACTTGTGCGGGAGATTTTCGAAGCTAGTCGATCACGTCATAATCCGCCATTTTCATCTTTTGAAAGAAGGCCTCCGCTTCTTCGGCACTCACGGGATTCTTAGATGGGAAGCTCTTTCTAGTGGCGTTATTCACCTCTTCCAAATTGAAGTACTTCTCAGCCGGGCTATTTTCCTAAACTTCTCCTGAGATTTCTTTACCCTCATAAGTCACCACCGATTTGTTGTAATTCCATGGCACAACGACAGGATCTGTCATGAGCTTCTGTGGCGCGCGACCAATAACCACGGGCTCACTCAGCCTCGGTGGATTAATTGGCCCCCGATCACATAAGCTCCCTTGGGCACATATATTTAGGTTATCTTATTCAGCTCGAATATCCTAGGAGGACTCAAATTCATATGCTTTTCTTTGCGGCCTCGAGGGACATAGAGAACAACATCTTTGGGAGGCGTTGCCCTAGTTTCAACTTCAATTTTCTTCTCTGACTTTGGAGGGGTGATTTTTTTTTTCTCCCTTTTGTCTTGCTTCAGGGAAGCTTTTGATTTCTTTTCTACATCAGCGATGGCAATGATGGCCTTCAACATTGGGTCAAATTCCTTATCCTCACAAATCATTCCGATTATCGGCCCGTGGTTGTGGGCCAGCAGTGGGTTGTTAGTCACATTGGGAATATCTTCATCTCTTAGCATTATCTTCCTTTGTTCTATCAAGTTCTCCGCGGCTCTCTTCAGAGTCCAGCAATCATCCGTGTCATGCCCTTCTACCCCTGAGTGATAGGTGCATCAGGTACCAGCTCTATAAGTAGGTGATGTTGGGTTCTGTCTGGTTTGGGGAACGGGATGTAACAAACCCATCTGAACAAGTTTGGGGAATAAGCTGGAATAGGATCACCGATGGGTGTAAAGTTTAGCCTCTTGGGTGGTTCACGATGGTGGAAATTATTTTGTGGAGGCCGGGGGTTGTAGTGGTTTTGGTAAGGAGGCTGGTTTCTAAGAAATAGAGCTTGGTTCCGGTTGGCTTGTTGTTGTGGCTGGACATAAGGTTGAGCATTCATGACCGTGTATGGCTGAGGAGCATAGGCCACGTCTTGGTGGGGGTAATAGTGCTGTGGGTTCCTTTTTGTGAAAAGGGATCTGGGAGTATGGTGTTTTCTTGCACCCGACACTGTCATGGATGTTTTTTCCTTTTTCTTGCTCTTCGCTACTCCTCCAGACCCACCCTGAATGCCTTGGGAGGTAGCTTTGATAGTAAATTGGCTTAGAATTCTACCCGTTTTCAAACCATTTTCAACCATTTTGCCAATCTTGATGGCTTCAGCGAACGGTTTACCCATTGCGGACATCATATTTTGGAAGTAGTCAGCTTCCTGGGCTTGGAGGAAAATTGTGACCATTTCAATCTCGTCCATTGGAGGCTTTACCCTGGAGGACTGCTCGCCATTTAACTATGTACTCTCGGAAGCTTTCAGAGGATTTCTTCTTCAAGTTTGTCAATAAGTTCCTATCTGGAGCAATATCAATGTTGTACTGGAACTGCCTGACGAAATCTCTAGCAAGATCATCCCAGATGTGCCAACGGGATATATCTTGGTCCATGTACCACTCAGATGCGATGCTAACCAGACTTTCTCCGAAATAGGCGATGAGGAGTTCTTCCTTTCTATCGGCTCCTCGCAGCTGGTTGCAATATCTCTTGAGATGAGCAATAGGATCATCGTGCCCATCATACTTCTCAAATTTTGGGGTTTTGAATCCCAATAGTAGATGCACATGAGGGAACATACATAAGTCAGCATAGGATACACTTTTCTGTCCACTCAAGCCTTGTATTCTTTTGAGACTCTGTTCCATACTCCTCATCTTCCTCGCAGTCTCTTCTTGCTCAAGAGTTTTGATGGTCTTTTCTTGCCCCGCAGTGAACTCATATTGTGGTGGTTGAAAGTAAGTATAGGTGGGAAACTGTACAGGTTCCAGTGGCAAAGATGGTGTTTGGAAGGTGAAGGATGATGGGTCAAAGCTGGGCCTGGGCAATGTAGGCTGTGTAGTAACTGAGCATGGCGGAGCAGTGAAAATATTTGACGCTGCTCCTGAAGCTAACACCTGGGGGCAAACCTCAGAAGGTGTTCCAACAAAGTGGCCGAGATAGTAGGATATCCGAATGGGGTATTAGGGTGACTGATCGGGATATTGGAGGTTCAACCCTAGGAAAAAGCTCGAGAAATACGGGGATTACACTTGGTAGATCTCTTCCGTTTGACCAGGCATCCCACATTTCCATCATGCGGAGACGCGGTAACCTGTTTTCCTTGGCATCCGCTGATTCCGAAGTCGGGATGCCCGAGATCGGACTCTCATCCGTGATAGGAACTATTGGCAGAGTGATTTTTGAAGACATTTCAATGCTACCTTTCGACCTCATGAAGTATGGATGCGAAGCCAGACTACCACAAAACCAACCACATTACTATAGAACCTGGACTTGACAGTAGACAACCAACTGGTTAGTTTGAAACAAATAACATATAGGAAATTGCACGTTAGGGTGTGATGCACCTATACAGTTAGGCGTGTTTCTACATGTTTCACAATGGTTGCATGTTTCATCCTAGTTTTGCTTATTTTCCCCAGTTTTCTCTTCTTGCCTCATCGGTTATTCCTTATTTTCCCCTCTTCTCTTTCCTTTCTCTCCTTTTTCTGTTTTTGGTTTTTCTTTGACTCTCTTTTCTTTCTTTTTGGTTTTTCTTATAGTTCTTTCCCTCTTTTATTTAAATTGTTTACAAAAATTATGACCGGATCCGATGAGGATTGCCTATGTATCACGACGTCGTGCGAATCAGATCATAACATAGTTTAAGAAGTAAATGTGAAAAATAAAAGGACAATTTTTGTGGTTTTTTTTCAAATTTTCATTAATACAATTTTACTGAATTACAAAAAGACTCGAAAAATATCTTTTCTAGGACTTTAAGACTCAGGACATGCCTTTTCTAGGAGTTGAAAACAGACTCAAAATATGAAAATATAGACTCGGAAAAAGGAAGAAAATACAATCAAGAAAACATCAGTGCCTCCAACCCTGCCCTAGGAACACCAACCGGTCTTGCAGCGGGCCTACTTGCCATGTCATCTTGGAGCCGATAGAGTTCTTCTGTTATATAACGGACGAAGATCATTACAATGGAAAAAAAACATGGATCTTGTTATGTCCTAACATGCACTGCATTTCGTGGTGATGTATTCAGCAATCCTTCAAACCCTCTCTCTTATGATGCCCTTCTCTTACAACAAACGGCCAATCTGATGGGATCTAGCCTCTTAGACCTGGGTGGCAGCATGATTTTGCTCTTGCAAGCGCTGTAAGTCCTCTTCCAATCGTGCCATCATGGCGTAACAATGTTCCCTCTCAGTTTTAAAATTCTTGGCTTGTTTAGCCATTTCACCTTCGAGGTTACTAATCTCTTTTTCCCAACCTATGACTCCTCTTTCATATCCTTCTTTCATCTATTGAACGAAAGCTGCACACCCCTCGGTGTTTTTAGCCAACCTCGTTCGTGCTTTTGCTAGTTCAGACTCGGCTTTCTGCAGGTCATCTTCATAGTCACGCACCTTTTGAGTAAGGTTATAAATGAGCCTTTCATCTTTCCTGCTTCGGCCCGAATTCTCGGCTGCTATTTTCAGTTGTCGAACCTGGGCCCTGAGAGCTTCATTTTCTCGAACCAATCTTCTTCTCTCACCCTCGGCCTCTTGTGCTTGTAAATCATTGTTGAAGGTGACATTTCTCAACTCTTCTCGCAGATCATGGATGGTGGCCTGATATTCCTTTTCCTTTTCCCCCCAGGCTAATCTTTCTTGAATTTTGTAATCAAAAGCCTAAACATGGGGCCTTTTGGCGGGCCTCACATGCTCGGGCTCGGGCTCATTGTACACATAAAAACTCCTTTCAAACCAAGCAGCATAATTGGGATCAACTTCGCCCTTAGCTGGGTCTGGCACCTGGGTGTTACTTTTTAGATATCGACAACAATTCCAGTCTCTTTGAACTAAAGCCTTGGGTATCGTTGCTTCTGGGTGTAGTTCAATGACTTGAGTGCTTAGGTCTGCCTCTTCGGGTATCACTTGATATCTTCCCAGTTGTCTCAAAACTCTTTGTGGTGCATATAGTTATATAATTCTTGCTCCCATCATCATCAAGTAGCCCTTTGAAGAGGTCATGTAGATGATTTCTATTACTGGGAGCCATCCTATGGTCCATTCAATTTTATCTGCTCTCAATTTTCTCAAATAGGAAACCCATGCTTCAAACCCTTCCAGTGGTTTGTAATCTTCCACCCCTTCCTCATACTTTTTGATGAAATTGTTCCCATTTGAAGCATATCTCATGAACTTAGGATGACGACGAAGGTGTTCGATTATCCACATATGAAGAAGAATATTGCAGCCTTCGAAAAATTGACCCCTAAATTTGCACAATTTTAATTCCCGGTAAATGTCCGCCATCACTAATGGGACAAGTGTGTGATCTTTTTTGTCGACGAGGACATGTGAGATTCTGGCCATACGATGGTCTATTGTACCCTCAGAATTCGGAAATACCATAATTCCCAGAAATGCCACGATAAAAGCAAACCGACGATGAATTTGCCATATGCTCTTATCTTGTTTGTTACTCAACCCCTTTTCATGTGTTTCAAACCCGGCTGAGTGCCCAAACCTGAAATACCGTAAGTAGAACAAACAACTCCCTTTGCTTGCGCGGTCATTGCTCATTTGCTTGATAATTTCAAAAGATCGAAGAACTTGTGCAGTGAGGGAGCCCTGGGGAATATGAGTTGCTGCTTTCTTAACTCTTGGCCGAAATCAATATACCCAGCTATTTCTTCTAGAGTGGGTGTAAGCTCAAAATCCGAGAAATGGAACACATTGTGAACGGGATCCCAAAAGGTTACCAAAGCCTTAATTAAATCCTCTCGTGGCTTGATGTGCATGATGTCTACCAAGGGACCCAACTGCTCTTTTACCCGAACTTGGCCATCTTCATCTAAATCACCCCACCACTTACGTAGCTACATCTGAGCCCTTTCTATGACAATTTGCGATGATTCCTGGACGGTATTCATTTTTACCTGTGGAGGGTTATGGTTAGGGTTGACTCTTGTGGACATTCTTTGCAAAACAAGTTTTTTCTAAGAAAAAATCAATGGACAAGGCCCCCTTTTATTTCTATGTCAGCAAGAAATGGTCGTTTTTGCAAATGTGGCCCCTTCACAATTCCAAATGAATTTTAAGGCCGGGAGGTAGGTATTTTATTGGAAAAGACACCTTTTGCATGTTCCTCTCGAAAATAGCCTTTCAACAATTGGAATTTAATTTAAAGCTATTCCGGGGAGAACAACCGAAGCTGGGTCGGCATATTGTTTTGACCAAAGCCCTGAAACACCTTTTATTTTATTATTTGGTAAAAATGAGGCCGAACCTTATGTGGGTTGCCTACGTATCCCACATCCGGTGAGAATCAGACCTGCGTAGTTCGGTCAGTTTTGACACAAAAACATGATATTTGACTCACTCTTTTTGAAATACATTTTCCTTTCTTTTTTATCAAAAATTTAGCAGAGTTTCGGGATATTTTCAAATACTGGGATTTTTAGAAACCGAGTAAATTTTCTATCCTACCTCACTCTTGGTTTTTCTCTTTATTAACCGGTCAACATGCAAGCTAAAACAAATAAATATTCACATAGCACGTAGGATGCATCATGATGGTCTTTATTTTGGGTACACCTGTCCTAGACGGACCCAACCCCTGTGTTGAGTCCCCAAGGTCAAATGCACGTGATGCAAATAATCATTCCTACTAGGGATCCGGCATGAAGTTGCATTATTCTAGTTTTAAAACCTGGGGTTTGTGGTCTAGACTTGGGTTACCCGAGAGGGACAACTGGGGCCAAAGAGGGGGCAACGTACCGGGAGCACTAAAGTCTACTCGGCCTTGTTGCTGGCCCAGCCTCGATCTATTTGGTATAATTTCTACAGAAAAAGCGGGCCACGAGAACGTGTGCACCATTTTTTAGAAGACTCAGAAGGGAGGCGTAAGAAGACATTTAAATACAGTCCAAGTAATATCAAAGCGGTAAATGGCAATTAGCACATTAAGTCCACAAAATACAGTAATATCAACAATAAAGCCAAATAAAAATCATATTAACAAGTTCAAATTCTTGAACCCTGAACCGAAAGTTCTGGGTTCTTTTCCCCAGCGGAGTCGCCAGAGATGTCACACCTCCTTTTTTACACCCCCGAAGGTGTATATGTGAATTTTCCAATTAAAGTGACATTATTCGAAATGGGATTAATTAATTATCAGAGTCGCCACTTGGAATAGTTTCTTTGGTGTCCCAAGTCACCGGTTTATTTTAAAATCCCAAATGTAGGAAAACTTTCTTTTTAAAGGTCTGCGAACCAGAAATTCTAGATAAGGAATTCTGTTAACCCGGGAGAAGGTGTTAGGCATTCCCGGGTTCCATGGTTCTAGCACGGTCGTTTAGCAATTTATAGTTGGCTTAAATTGTATAACTACTCATTTTTAGGACCTATATGCATTTATCTTTTTACCGCTTTTAAATCACTTGAATTATTCGTAATTCAAGAATTGAGTTAGGCGTACATATACTCCTTTCTTTTGGCGTGTCAAAATCATGTCACGCGAACGTGTCCACAATTAATAACGCTTTTGTTATTATTAAAAATATTGGTCGAAGTTGCACGAACGCATCCCTCGAGTCTTTTTAGAGTTAAATTTGCAATTATGTTATGCGAACGTACACATAATCGCAATACTAATCTAAATCGGGCCTAAAGCAAACTACGATTGTCATGATTTCCATTATTCTAAAATTTGAGATTCTTGCAAGGTCCAAATATTGTGGAATGCTTACAAAAGAAGGATTTCAAACTCACGTTCTTCATGCCTAATAATGAATAAGGCAAGAATTTTATAGAGTACCCGTGTTCTAGCAGCTTACGCCTAAAGCACACATGTGTTTGATTAAACTCGGACTTGTTATGCCAATCAACAACATAATGCTTATGTACAGAAACTGATTTTTTTGACACTAGACAATATCAGAGTGTAAACATTATTACAAACTAATTTCGATTGATCATCACATCCTTACTTAATTTCATAATGTACATCTAAATTCTGAACTAGAAGACTAATTTTTCAACAAATTTTGAATACTACATCAGTGAGCCTCTTCATGCTGGTTTGAACTTCAAATTCTTTTAAACATAGTTAAACCCATGAACTGGGGCTGTGACTTTTCTAAATTCAAAATAATCTCAAAATCTCAAATTCGAAACTCACTTTAATAGAAGCAACATACCAAGTTTAGTACTTCAGCAAAGTAATCTCTTTAGCTACTGTATTTAATTATGCAACTGCATGCTTTACCACAATGTCACATTCCAAAACCACCCTTTCAGTTAGAAGTTTGAAAACAAAGACATATATTTTGGCATACTTAGACCCTCTTGTAAATTTTCCAATATAGATTCTCATACAATTAGTAGTATTATACATTAAAGACCTGTAATATTTTTCTTTAGCTAGTAGTCATTTTAAACATTACATGAGTTGATCAACTTAACTAGATGCACTTTGAGAGCCATAGTAAATTCAAAACTAATTCTCACAATATTAATAACAATCAATGACCGGATTCGACGTAACCGAACGAACCTTGATTATTCTAGCAGTAATGGAACAAAATAGAACATAAACAAATTGGTATTATTTAAAAAAATAAATTGTAGGACATTGGATCAAAGGTACCTGGTTAATCTGCAAAAGACCCAAAAAGGAAAATAGTTCTCCGATTTCTGGAGAGGAAATAATGACCAAAACTAGAACCCAACTATTAGAAGAATCAGCTGAAAATATCCAAACGAAACTCTGAAATGGGAGATGAAATTCAGCGACAGTAACAACAGCTCAATAAATCAGCCAAACAGATCCCAATGGCAACCAAAAATTGGAAAGAAAAACTAACAGTGCCAAAAACCAAAACCCAGCGACAAAACTCCAACTTAAAACTTCAATTCAAGAGCCATTCTTGAAAACTCGGAATCAAGGAAGAAAGCTGAGATTTGTAAAAAAAAAAATTGATTTTTTTTCCGAAGATGAACTAAAACAAACAACCTCAGAATATGCCTTTGTACATTTTTCTTTTTTTTAAGAAATTTGTTGACTGAAAAAAAAACTGAAGAGAAAAGAAGAAACTCAAAACCCTAGAAATTCTACTACTAAATTTTTCTGAAGATTTTTTTTCTTCGTTCTTTCTCCTGATTATCCTTCAAATTTCTCTGACCTTCCAAGAAAAGAAACTTACCTTATATATAACCTCAAAAATTCTCGAAGCTTCTGCCTCGGATCCAAAAAATTCCATTGTTTGTGAATGATTTTAGGGACAAATGGAAGGCATAGATCGATTTTCATCCATCCACGACTCCCATTCATCCAGCAAATTGCTCAATAGTACAGAAATCGTACAAATTTGGAGAGAATATTAGTTCTTTCTGACAAAAGACCGTTAGAATAAAATGACATGGAGGGGAAGGGTCCCATTTGAGTGAACTCGCCTGAGTTTCAGGCGAGTTGGGGGCTAAAAGAAGAAGATGAACAGTGGGGGGTGCGCCGCATTCTCTGATTTGTTAGGGTTAAGGAATTTAGGGGCAAAAATTATAAGAGGGTTTTTATATTAAGAGGGAAACGGGTCAGGTGGGTCGATTCATGTCTTTAGGCTGGAGCGGTAGAAAAATAGTTGGAGCTGGGGCTGAACCGAATTAAGCATCAAGAGTAGCCCAAACTCAAATTTAACAACTTTGTCTTTAATTAACCTTTTTATTCCTTTTCTTTTTCTTTTCCTTTCTTCTTTCTCTTTTTTTTTTAAAATAAAAAATAAAAATCCTAATAATTAAAAAAAACGTAAATCATCTAAAATGTAAAATTAAACTAATTAATTAATTATAGAAATTGTAAACAATATTTAATTCTAAATTAAAAAAGGAAAATCAATAAACTAAAATTAAAGACAAAAAAATGTGAAAATGAGCTATTTTTTGTGATTTTCAAATTTTATAAAACAAATAATTACTGATTAATTCTAAAAGTGTAAAAACAAATCCTAAATACAATGCATGATATTTTTGATAGTTTTCATGATTTAAATAAAAATTAAACAAGCAAGGAAAAATGTAAACAATTAATAAAAATAGACAAAAATTCCTAAAAATGGCAAATAATTAATAAAAAATCTATTTTCTTAGAGAATTTCATGTATGAAAAAAATCACGTGCTCATAAGGAGTGAACACATGAATAGAGGTGCCCAAAGACTCAGGAGGAATAACTATTTTATTATGACGTGGATTTTTTGGCTTTTAGCATTAGCTTCATATTCACGTGGTTTCATCTGAGTACGCTATTTTATTTTTCTTTTATTGCTCTTTTTTCCCGTAATCCACTGAATCTTCCTTACTAGTTTAAGAAGGATTACTTCGGTGCTCCCTTGAATTCTTCCTCATCATCAGTCTCTATACATAGCTACTAAGACTGTTTCATCTGATCATCCTACTGCCAGTGTGGTAAGCTTCTGTGACTTTTTTTTTCTGTTGCTTATGAAATTTACTACATGTATTTGTTGTATATTTGCTTTGTTGATACTCTCTAGTCTACTTTATCATCTGCTATTGTTGTGTGTTTTATTAGCACAGATCAAACTATAGATAGTATTAGAGAAATTGTATAAAAGAAAAAGAAGAATGAGATATGTTGAGCACAAGAGTCCTACTTAATATTGTAATTTTGATTTTATAATAAGGATATTAGGTGAGAACCTTATTTGTAGCATTAAATCTATTGCAAATAGAAGGTTCTGAATTACATAGCTAAATGCTATATAAAGACTAATTAAAGAAGAAGTTACAGGGAAAGCTTGCTATTAGAATTATCTAGATGCTTGCAAATGTAAATGTAATGTTAAGAACATGAATAAATAAGTAAAATGTAGCTTCAATTTAAATAATGGTAAATTATTTTGCTTATATTCATTTGCTTGCAATTGTGCAATTAAAATTGAATTGTAATCATTTTAGGTGCGATTATGAACTTCATTACCTTTTTCTTTGTTCTGCACCCTCTGAAAAGTCTCAATTTTTATGTTATTCAAGGTGACTGTATTTTCTGTAAGTTTGCAATGGAACTTGGAAATACTCATCTCTTTTGGACATATTCATCATAGAGGTAAGACATAAGTGTTTGATATTTAGAATGCTTGAGCTACTTAAGTCATCGACTGCCTTAGTAAGTACTTTATGTTTATATTCATAGAGAGAAAAGTAAATCAAAAGACCATCTACTGAAAATTATTTGTTGTATATGGAGATGATTAGTGACAATTTCCCCGGCAGTGAGAAAAGAAGTTTTATTGAACAGTGAATACCCTAAAAAGTAGAATTTCATGCACTTATGACATATAGAACTTCAATTTCTGCCATCTTTCTAGATGATGCTAGATTTTTCTCAAACCCTTTCATGTATAATATCATGTTATCAAAATGAAGCCTTGCTTTCATTCTTTTTTTTTTTTTTCAATTTCAGGGACAACGTTGTTTATAATGGGAGTGGTTGACAAGGAGTTTGAAGATAGTATCTTGTGATTCTTTTGTTTTCATGTGTAGATACCATGACATGTATTTATAAAGTGTTTTCTTTGTATTGTGACATTTAAGTAATGAAAAGTTCTTGTACTATTCTTGAGAAATGTATGTGATGTTGTCTTGGTATTGGTAATGGACTACGATTGTATTGTTTACCGTGAAAATGATAATAACAATTAAATTTGTTGATGAGACTTTAAAAATATGAGATCTATTTTTTGCTAGTTTTAGAGCAGTTGATGCTAGATATGTGAGGATAAAAGATAAAACGCGAGCCGGAAAAGAGTTGTGAACAAACCGAGGGGTTAGCTATCCAGGCATCGGGCTGACCGGTGAAGGACCTCAAGGTCGATGCCTGGGCTCGGGCTCGAGCTATCGGGGATAATCGGAAAGGGGCTAACAGTTAGGATATAATTAAAGGAGGCTCTTTATGGCAATATCGAACAATAAATGAAGAACAAGTATGAAAGCAATAAATGAGAAAGGTAGTCTCGAGCGAGTAAGTTAGAGAGAAAAGAGAGAGAGAGTTGTTATTGATCTTGGATAGAATAGTTGGAGCAATAGAGTTTACAAAGTATCAAGGATCCCCCTTATATAGGAGGGGGTCTCCAAACATGGTACAAAAGTGAATTAGTTATAAAGATATGGGGATGGGATGTCCAGACGCAATACTAGGTTCTGCCAGCGCTATCCATTCATCTTTGGAACTCCCCTCTCCCGTACTATAGCCGTTGGTATGCAATGCCCCCCGGGGCCGGTACCCTATGACTCCCGAGGTTGAGTCTCGACCTTGGCTTCGAGCCTAGAGAAGCATGCCCGCGAGGCGACCTAATGATGGGGAAATCGGGCCCCCGATTTTACCGCATATAGATAGTCTCCGCGTTTCTTAGAGTGAAAGCGGTAAGAAACGATAAGTAACGACCTTAAATTTCTTCCTCCTTCGATGTTCTTGCAATCGGTGACGGCTACGGGGTGCCAGGATGCAATATGCACGCTGCTCCTGCTAGTTTCCGCATTGACTATGGCAGTTGGCTGCCTCTTGGCCTCCTTCAATGCGCACACAGTGCTTTTATAAATACTCTCCTTCTTCCTTTTTATAACTCATTGCGTGCTCAAACCCCTGATAAGGTTCGTTCCTCCTCTGCTCTCGTTCTCTCTCAGGAATGCACTCTTTTCCTTCCTTCAGAATCTTATAAGGATGGCGAAACCTTCCGCCTCTGCTTCATAGGAGGTTGCAAGCTTATCTTCTTTGATTCTTTCTCAAGGCGAAGTGGCTACACCTTCTCGTGCTGAGTAATGCGTCCCAGGATCTTTTGCGATGACCTCCGATTTCAAGGTCGAGAGACCTTCCACGAAGCCAGAGCGTCACGAGCTCGTGACTCGGTGTATCAGCTCGGTAATGGACGTTGGAAGAGTGAGGGATGATTGTCGCTGGGGGATACCATGCTTATGGAGATTCCTGCTCGGGAAGAAGATATTACGGCTCACAAAGCCGGGTTTCTGAGTGTGTACACCTATCCATTTACTTTGGGTCCACTGGGGCCATCCTCGCCCCCTATCGACCCCGTGATTGTCGACTTCTACCGATGTTACCAGGTAATTTCGGGCCAAATTCATCCTTCGTTCTGGCGCGTGTTTTATATGTTAAGGCATTACTCAAACATGATAGAGGAGATGCCCTTCACCCTCAACCATCTGATTCGGATGTATAGCCCTCGTCTCCTCCGATGGGGCTTAATCAAGCTTCGCTGTCGAGCCCCGAGGTCCCTTTTTGCCTGCGCTGAGGAACTTGGGAATGAAGGATGGATAAGACAATTCGTCCGGGTGAGGACTTCTGAACTGATCCTGGCGGAAAAGATGTCATTCCCTGAGAAGTGGAACATTAGGCGTAAGTAAACGTATTGTCGGGTCTTTCTTTGCTTCTTTTTGGCAATATTTCTTCAACTATCTAACTCTATTCTGCTTGCTTTTTTAGCCGTAGCAACCTACCCTGGTGCAGTTTCGGACCTCCAGGGTTGGTTCGTCCGCTTATACTCAATTTTCCCATATGGCGAACGAATGTGGCGAGATTTATCCCGTGCTCGGTGGGAAGCCAAAGATCATGGTAAGCTTTGAACCTTGTTGCATCCGCATACTTTGACGCAAAATGCTATTAGTAGTATTCTTCGTTCTTTATGTTTAACTTCTGCATTTGCGTAGGTCTGGGGGAAGTCCCTTTGACGAAGGAGGCACCACCCGTTGAAGGGGACGTCCTAGTGCCCGGCGAGAAGAAGAGAAGGCAGGGGGGTCTGCCGGTCGGGCCTCCGGAGTTCAAGAGGGTTAAGGCAGAAGAATCTAAGGTTGACCTGGCGGCTCTGACTTCGGAGACGGCAGGAAACCCTTGATCTGAAGGTGAGGGGAAAAACAGCTTCCCAACGACCCCCGATGAGCGTATAGACTCGGTCGATCTTCAGACCGTGGGGATGGAGGCTTCCAAGCCAGAGTCTGATGCCATTATGGCCCACCTTTGCGGTGGAGAGGCAACGTATGGAGTATCGTGCACTACCCCGAGTTGGTTGGTGGCCAGAATTCTCCCTGAGTTGAGACGCCCTTGGTGGGCAGTTCGGAGTGGCCCGACTCTGGGATCCAGGGTAAACAAGGGGCGGAGGCCTTGACTGGTCTTATTAGCCCTATGATCATTGTTGATTCCCCTCATAGAGTGATCCTACCGCCACATGGAGTGCAAGATGCCCCGTGTGAAGAGCCTCCTGGAGCAGGTGCACTAGTCAAAGGCGGAGATGCACTTGGGAGGTTGCCAACCGTTCTCGAGGGAGGTCCCGAGGTTGATGCTTCATTCATTTTCAGCATGATGGGCAGACTTTGTGAGCGGGTAATTTTTTCGTCCGTCGCTCTCGGCTGCTCCGATCTTTGTTTTTCTAACGTGCCCTTTTTCGTGGCTTCAGGCTAAAGCGCTTTACGGCCAGGCTCTCGCCTAGTATCAGAATGAGGTGAACCGTCATGAGCGTGAGAAAGCCTCTTACGAAGCAGGTTACTCATCCCCCGTTTACTATTATCTGAATCTTTGTGAGATTCTATTGCTTTTAACATCTCGGACCTGATTTGTGCAGTTTGAGAAGGAAAACGCCTTGCTGAGAGGGGAGCTTTGGGCCAGAGATGCAGAAATTTCTGAGCTTAGTCAGTACATAAATGAAATGGCTTCCGAGAGGGACCCCCTCCAGGGGAAGGTAACCTTAGTCGAGCGTCAGCTCCAGTATGCGAAGGAGGATAGTGACAAGTACAGAGGTCTCCATTTCGAACTGGTGGCTACACTCTCTCGGATTAAAGACGAAGCTGAGGCGCTTGTATCCTCGCACGGGAAGGGAGCCATTGTAGCAAATGCTTGCGTTGGGAGGGCGTCTGAGGGGGCTAGCCCAAATTTACCTCGAGTTGTGGATCGTGCCTGACTGATTTCCCAAAAGCAAATCGTTGGAGGTATGCCGGATGGAAGCTCAGGTGGTGCTAAGAATAAGGGTGGATCCCCAGGGAGAGAAGATGCTGTTAAGAAGAGGTCGTCGGGGGACTCGCAGTTGTCAGAGTGCAACCTTTGGGGAGCCATTAAGAATGTAGGCTTGGTAATAGATTATGATCCTGTTGATTTTCCTGTCGATTTCCCTGTTTGTATATAGTACTTTTCATACTGGCATATGTATAAAGTAAACCCTTTGGCTTTGTTTCTTCCACTCCACTATTTTGTCCGGAATTTGGACGGGTGTTCCTGTTTTTAGAGTTGGCAAGAATCTTTAGATTTGTGATACGGCCCTGGGGCTCGTCAGGCAAGCTCGGGGGCTTTTACGCACCTGGTCGATGCGACCTTTAATGTAAGTTAGCGTTAGAGCTCTTAAGATTCTCTCAACTGTTTTGGGTTTATTCCCCAAATTGGACTTCGCCTCGAGCTCATTCAACCCTTAAGCTTCTGTGTTTGCATGTGCCGGCGACAATGGTTCTCGCATTTTGGCCTTGGGCATTTGTCTTTTAACTATTTTGGGTTCAGTCTCCCAGTCGAGTTTTGACTCGAAGCGCAATTGACCCTCATGTTTGTATTTGCGTGGGCTGGCGACGACGTCTCTTACTCTTTGCCTTTAGGCATGTATAGTTAACTATTTTGGGTTTGGTCTCCGAATCGGGTTACGACTCGAGCTCATTTTGACCCTCAAGCTTTCAAAATGTTTAGCTGGAGACAGTGGCTCTTATGTTTTTGGTCATTGCGACCTTTTAGTGTGTGGCCCTGAGGCTCGTTAGGCTTCGTTCGTTAAGGAATTTTTGAAATAATTTTTCGTTACCCGTCGTTGTTTCGGGAAGAACCTCGATTTCAAGTCATTTGCGGCGATATTCGAGCACCTCATAAGGTTTAGCTCGTAGGCTGAGTAGCTCGAATCCTTGTGATTTGGAGCTAACATGGTCGAAGCTCGTTTGCCTGTCGAGGGTAGCCTGTTTAACCGGTTCTTTTCTAAGTAGATTCGAAGTAATGGCCTGTGATTTTATAGTAATGGTCGGGCGTTCCCGAGTCGCGTTAATTCGGCTGGTACAGCTGTATGACCGTAGTCATTTGTGTTTGGCCGGAGCTATTTCTGATCCCGAGTGTGGTAGTTTAGGCGTCTATATCAAGGGTATGCCCTTTGGGGAGTCTTACAAATGCGATATATAGCCTAAACTTCGGGATTTAGTTTATGCCTGTAGTAAGGTCTTACAAAAAATTCATGTCTTTTGAGGTCTTACAGTATTTTCATGCCTGTTGAGGTCTTACAGTTTTTATGCCTGTTGAGGTCTTACCCTTTTTCCATGTTGTTGAGGTCTTACAGTTTTTCCATGTCGTTGAGGTCTTACAAATTTTCCATGTCGTTGAGGTATTATAGCTTTTCATGCCTGTTGAGGTATTACAATTTTTCCATGCCGTTGAGGTCTTACAGTTTTTCATGCCTGTTGAGATTTTACAATTTTCATGCCTGTTGAGGTCTTACAGTTTTTCATGTTTGTTGAGGTCTTACATTTTTTCCATGCCGTTGAGGTCTTACAGTTGTAGTTGTTGATACTCGGTGCGAGCTTTTATTTGAGACCGGGTCTTCCCGCTTGGGGTCTTACGGCCCCGGGTTTTTTAACGAATAGCGATTGGGGGAGTTTCAGGTTGATTTCGGACCCTCATGTTTGGCATAGCTGATTCTCTGCTGGTTCTGGTGTTTCAGGCATTCTTCGCAGTCGCGGAGGAATAAACACGATCACGTAGAGTATTGGGAGCTGCTGGTTGTTTCTTCATCACGTTCACGAGAGGTGGACCACGTTTGCGAGAGATGGACTGCGTTCGCGGAAGGTTGGGGGTTGGTACATCGTGTTCGTAAGTGGAGTTTCGTGATCGCGGAGCAGCTGGGAGCTAGGGACTTCCTTCTTCAAGTCTACATGACTGTGGACGCGTTCGCGTAGTGTTGGTACATGTGTTCATCGCGTGCGCGAGGGTAGTGTTGCGATCGCGAAGAGTATTTTTTTGGTTGATCTCATTTTGCGCATCGCGGGTAAGGCCCCGTGAAACTTTTTACTCAAAACCCGAGATCTCGTAGTGCCAAGTTAGGAATATGTGTTAGAAATTTGTAAAATGCTTCGCGGAAAGCGACCCTTTGGACTGGTCGGTGTATTAAAACATTAAGGAATAATGTTTTTCAGAAGAGCACGTCTTTTTTGCGGTCCATTATGCGGTCGCGTAATAGATATGCGGACCGCATAGTCGCCGCAGAGTGAGGCAGTTTGATGGTTAATTTTGAGGTCAACTATGCGGCCAATTATGCGATCGTATAATCAATATGCAGGCTGCATAGTCATTGCATAATCTCCTTGGAATTTTGCGAGTGGCAGTTCTGCGGTGCATTATGCGACTGCAGAATAGGTATGCGGGCCACATTCTTGTCGCATACCTGGGCAGTTTGTTTATGTTTTGGGAGCCATTTCGCGGTCCCTTTTGCAGGCTGCATGTCAATTATGCGATCTCAGATCTGTCCAGGGCTCCAAATTTTTAATTTTCTTACGCGACCCCATGTTGATATATTATACACTACCCTTCATATTATGCCTATTTTCTGATACATTTAGAGAGAGAGATAGAGGGTCCTAGAGGGAGAAAGGGTTCTTCATCAACATTTCTCCTAAGATCTTGCTTAAACCTTGAAGATTTGTCAAGAAAGGCACCTAGGTCTTCTTCCTAAAAGGTAAGGTTCGATAACCCAAGCTCTTAATTGCTAGATATAACTAGGTTAGACCATTAGAAGGGTAATCCATGAGAATGGGAGTGGATATCTTGCATGCATGAGTTTTTAAAGTATTTGGTGAGGCTTTGAGCTAAGGATGGGATGAGGGATGGTAGGATCTTTCACAAATAGTTTTAAAAGCATAATGCCCACTTAGTGTTTGAAAATATGCTCAAATGAGCTAGAACTATGATCACCTCTCTAATTTGTGGTTCGATTTGTCATGTTCCTAAGAGATTGGCGTTGCTAAGAGTCTCAGAATATAGTAGGACTTAAGGAAAGCTCAATCGAGGTATGTAGGCTAAGCTTTCTCTCTCGGAAGTGAATTCTATATTGTTTTGTAAGTTTAAGTGTGGTTTGTCTACCAACATGATATAGCTGTGAGTCACATTTTAAACGAAGGTTAGTATACTAATCGGGTGAGAAGAATTCAATCTATTTAATGCTCCTAGTTGCTCTTATGTGTACTAAATGCCTTGATTGAATGTGCCTATTTGTTGAAAAACTGTAAAGATGTTTGGAAATGAATCGAATGAGAAAATGTGAAACAAATTATGAAATAAGCCTCGACTCAACTCTTATGAACTAACTTCATAAATAGAATGGCTTAAAGGCCTTGTACCTGAACTATGCCCATAAGTAGTTGTTTAGATAATGCTTTGACTTATAAATACATTCAATGTAATGCTAGTCCTTACACATTCAGATGTTGAAATTGTGCATTTTTCATGATGGAAAAAAGGGGTAATTCAAGGATAATTGAGGTGATTGATTGCTTATAACTTTAATGTGTATTTCGATTGTTGGTTGGTATGTTCCCCTTTGGGAAGAATCCTTTGTGTTTGATGATTTTATTACTATTGACTCGAAAATATATGATTCCCGGAATATTCAGTACATTAATATTGGTTGGTGATCCTTGGAAATAAAGGAGATGGAAAATGTGGAAAACCAAATGCGGCCTTCGTGTCATGAAAAAGATGAATCTTGTGAAAGGCCCAAATGGCCAAAGAAATACTGTTATCAAGAGAGATTGAGGACATTAATAAAAACTATAAAATGTGAAAGGTAATGAGGTAAGCATGGTTATGTTTATGCTATATTTGTATACTAGTATTTATACTACAATTGTGTGCAATATCAAATCAAATCAAAAACGTTTTTGGGAGTATCATTAGCAAAATCGTGGAAGGGTGGGTCATAAAGGCTCACACCTGAAACTACACGTTCCGGTTTAGGGATGGATCGTGGTTATTCCCCTTAATTGGGATGAACTTGGTAACATTTGTAAACTACACGACATATGTGGGAAGGCAGCCTAACCGATCGGGCCGTGATCGGACACCATGCCGTACACATGGTAGTATTGTGCTGGGAAGCAGCATCGGCTAGTGATAGCGGTACTCTCTTCCCAACAGTCTTGGTGGGGCCCACTCCATCCCGGGGTCATGTCATGTATCATTTGTTCATATTCTTATCACGTTTTGAGGTATAGTCGGAGCCTTGTTGCCGACATTTCCCTATTACTCTTGTATTGTAGTTAGAGGCTCCGTAGACTGTTTATGGGTGGTGGTTGATGTTGGGAGTCCAAACTAGAAAAGTTGGTAATAGATAAGCATGTTTTTCAAAAAACTTGTAAACTTGTAATATTTTGTAAGCTATGAATGAAGTCATTAACGGAAATGAAATGAAAGTTGCTAATGGAAGATTGATTAGTATTTTGATAAATGGGATAACATTCCCTCTTTATTCATGAACTAGCTTGGGCAGAATGTAATCTAACAGGCTTGCTCAGTCGGGTTTACTCGGTTGAGCGCCAACCGCATTCCACGATTTTTGGGGCGTGACATCGCAATTGCATAGAGGACCACTGGACAGAGCACATAAGTACTCTAATTCGGACCCTTAAGTTATTTTATCACATTTTGAGTTGTTGCCTTAAATTTCATACAATAAATTTTTGAGTTTTGAATATCGATTTGGAGTCAGATTTGACTGAAACTAGTATGGTTGGAATCATAATTGAATGGGTTATCGAATTTTATGAGTTTTGTTGGGTTTTAAGGTGTGGGCTCGGGTTTGGCTTTTTAGTTGACTTCGGAATTTTGATCAAAGATTCGACCTTTATCATTTGGAATTATTTTCTTAGGTATTATTTTATGCCTTTGAGTTGCTTTTGGCTAGTATCGAGCCGTTCGGAGGATGATTTGAACGGGATGGTGCTTCTAGGGTAACGTTTTGGCTCGTTTGAGGTAAGTGTATTGCCTAATTTTGTTGAGTGAATTTTTCCTACTAATTGCCATTATTTGTTTCATGCAGGGGTGATACATATATGAGGTGACGAGCGTATATGCACGTGCTAGGGTTGATCATGCTCGGGGGTAAATTATACTATAAATTGCGCCTTGTAGAATTATGTGACCTTCTTACTTCATGTCTTACTTGACATCTAGATTAATAAGAATATGGAATCAAATGTTAGAAACCAAGATCTAGTTTATTATAACTTGATTAAAATTTAACGGAATTTTGAGAAATATTGATATGTTTAATATGATCATCATTATGCTTAATCACTAATACATTGTTACGGCCGTTATTCTTGAGATATTAGATTCTATACTTGAGTTGTAGATCATTTTTGAGATTTGTTGAAATACTTGAACAATAAGGTTCTTGAGGGTTTATTGAACTATTGTTGGCTTGAAAGTTGTGATTGAGGTTCATTTGGAATATTTGTTTAACCACTCTCGTTAATGTTATTTATGCTTCCTACCTTGCTTGTCATTGTCATTGATATACATATGCTTGGTGAGGAAGAGTGTAAAGCACGAAGAGTGATGCCATGCCATTGCATATATATTATCATGTGAGGGAGAGTGTAAAGCACAGAGGGCCATGCCATTTCATATATTTTATCATGTGAAGAAAAGTGTAAAGCACAAAGGGTGATGCTGTGTCATTTCATTTAAGAGTTAAAGCACGAAGGGTGATGCCATGCCATTTAATTTATATTTCCATATTTTTATATTATCATGATTTCATGGCGCAAAGGGTGTTTTCGTGCAGGCGAGGTGGAGGGTCATGCCTTATGTTGTGATATCTTTTCCTTGTGTGTACATTCATGCCTTTACCTGGAGTTATTACTATATCACCTATGTTATCTGCGTAACTTCTTGTTGTTGTTCTGTCTTTGTCCTCTATATCAGTTGTTGTTGCATTGTCCAGCCTTCTTTCTGTTTAACTGCAATCATTCCTTCCTTCCATGTCATTTCTAATTTGTTGCAATTTAGTATAATCTTTCTACCATGTTAGTCATCCATGCCTCTATTTGTTAGCTTATAAAGATCATGTTTTCCCTTGTTAATTGTTATATCTACATATATGCCTTCTACCATGCTAGTTAAGTGAAATTATGTTCTTCTTTTCTAGTTAATGTCATTACTCCTATGCCTCCTACCTAGTCCATTTCCGTCATCCATATGTACTGCCTCGTTCATTATTGCTACTTGTATTTTTTCTACTTTGTCTTTATTATTATCGGTATTTCTTTCACCTTATTGGTACCTTTATACGTATATTTGGTGAGGATGAGACAAATGCAGGACAGGTATTGCCGTGCCATTTGATTTGATGTCTTGAGTATGTTTCTCACACTATGAAAGTTATGAATTTATTACCGTGATTTTTCGGTTATCGATATACGGAAAGGATTGGTCGTGATAGTGAGGAATATTAATTGTGGTTCTTCTAGAAATCATTTACTGCTTCACATATTTGTTTCATTGTACTCTATTCTGTCAAGTTCTAGTATTGTTCTGTTGCTAGTCGTCTGTGAGTATCTTTTAACTAAAAAACCTCGTCACTACTTCACCGAGGTTAGTCAAGATACTTACTGAGTACATGAGGTCGGTTATACTCATACTATACTTCTGCACCTTGCGTGCAGATTTTGGATCGGAGCTACGGGTGATGACGGGGGCTGACTCTGAAGATGTTCGTGCCTTCCGGATATGGCTACCACTTGTCCTTGGGTAGTTCTCGAGTTAAGTTCTGTTTAAGTACATTTCAAACAGAAGTTGTATTTATTTCATATCCGTTTTATAATAATCCGGTCTTAGAAGCTCATGTCTTGTACTACCAGTCCTTGGAATGTTGTATGAAAATCCAAAAATATCATTTGTTGATCACCTTTATTTTACTAGAATTGTGTTAACTGTTAACTGGCTAACCTAACGGGTTAGGTTAGGTGTCATCACGACTAGTAAATTTTGGGTCGTGACAAGAATTCTAGTCTTTCTAAGCTATTGGGTTCTAAATTAATAATTTCTATATTTCAATAAATTTGTTACTACAAATATAAGGTTTGTACCAAAGCTACTAGATTCAGCTGAACCCGTTGCAGAAAGGCTAGCTCTCCCTTAGCCTAGCTAGCGTTAATTAAGAATTCTTATGGTCATTAATTGCTGAAGATATTTGTTATTTCTTAGAAAATTTACTAAGACGTAATTATTGATGCTTTAATTTCCATCATAAGAAGGATAGGTTTTTTTAGCAAGCGTGAAATTTTAAGTAAATCAATAGGGTTCTATAAGTCTACCATCAAGGTATTTAAGAAGATGAACAATTTTTGCACAAAGATGTAATTATACATTCTAATAAAAAAAGAAAAAAAGACAAAGAAAACCCATACATTAAACTATGCATATTAAAGTAGATTTCTTTGTTGCTTTCAAAAGGTGGGGAATTTGAGACGTTACATTCAGTAGTTAGAAAGACCAAGTTCATCTTCATTATTGCACATATGAGAATTCATTTCACATGCTAAATAAATACAATATAGAATTTTCTATGCTTTCACTCTTCAACTACTCATGTTCATTATCGCTATATACCCTACTTACAGCGGGCTGCTGGCACGGAGTTAGCCGAGGCTTCTTCCTCGAGTCATGTTATGATCGCGCACTCGACGAAAGAGCTATACAAGCAGCATTGCCCTTCTTCACTCGCGATATTGCTGGATCGATGCTGGGTTGGTTTTGCTCTCTACCTTCACATGGTGGGATGGAAACAAGAGAGGTCAACTGGAGTGGAAGCCAAAGGACGGGCCGAGAATCTATGATCGATCCGACCAACAAGTTCTCTCGAATGAATTCTACTCTTTCTGCATTCGAGCAATACCGGGGGTAAAATCTTTTCCCCATTAAGACGTACATCCTTATGGCTACATCGTCCAGAACACGGGTGCAATGGGATGAAGTGGCATTTAGAATGTTGTTGACTTAATATTTAGGTTTTGGCTAGAAGCCCTTATAGCAAGTGCTAGCTCTATTTATCCTATTGGGATTGAAGCAAGAGTGAAATGAAAGAAAGTTGTCCTTATCTTCTCCTCCAATATCCATTCATGCTTTTATTTGACAGTTACTAGCCAACAACACAGGAAAAAAAAATTAGAAGTGGAATTTATTCCAAAATACTGGATGAACGCATTTTGTAGAGTTTTTATTCCGATATATATATATATATATATATATATATATATATATATATATATATATATATTATATTTGTGTTATTGTGTACAGTAAAGAAATAACAATTCCGCAACTGGTCAAAATTTGTGTCATAAGTAGTAAGTACGTCTAAAATAGAGGAAGACAAGAAGGTTGGTCAGGGTAGTGCATTATAGTATGTTTTTATCTCATGATTCAGGCTCTTGCAAAAGAACTATAGCACCGTGTATGTTTGAAGCAATCAGCAAATATTTCAAGTACTGATTATATTAACTCAACCAAATGGAGTTACTAGCAACAGAACAATGCAAAGACTATTGAAGATACAGAGGAGATGAGAGGAGAATTACAGAATTGAAAGAAGAGAATCAGAACTTACTGCAACATAATAGCCTACAAGTACAATTGCTTAACAGCTTATTTATACTATCTTGTGCTCTACTCATGCTATAACCGCCTGCTCTGCCTTCACGTATTTCAGCCCTTAACCTTCACAACAAAATCTATTAATCTTTTGGATAGAATCTTCACGAGCTAGCTATGTTTCACAGTTGCACTCTCTGGCTGAGTCACCATATCCACGATGGAATATAAGGTGTCCTCAACGTCAGCTCTATTGGTCACAATAATACCTTCCGCCTCTGAAAGAACCTTGTCCTCAAGGTTCAGAGATGAATCAAAACCAGGATCAACAAGATCAGTGAGCTGCCCTGAATCTTGTTGTTGAGTAGGTTCTCCAATACAACGCTTGAGCAATGAAACATGGAATACAGGATGGATGCACGCTTCATCTGGTAATTCTAGTTTGTACGCTACCTCGCCGATGCTTTTAAGAACCTTAAAGGACCCAAAGTAGCATCTACCCAACTTGATGTGTTTTTTAAGGCGAACAGTGTTTTGTCAATAGGGCTTGAGCTTAACAAATACCCAATCCCCGACCTGAAAACTTAGTTCTTTGCGTCGCTTGTCAGCAATCCCCTTCATCCGGTTCTGAGCACGCGCTAGATTAGCTTTGAGAAGAACCAGAATCTTGTCCCGATCTACCAAGTAAGCTCCAACCAATTCATTGGGGCTGCTGCCCAGGATATACCTTGTGACACTAGGGGGATCCCTCCCGTACAAAACTTTGAAGGGAGTCATACAAGCAGACGACTGAAATATTGTATTATACCCATGGTAACATTGTGACCCACCTGTTTGGTGCATCAGCTACAAAGCATCATAGGTATTGCTCAACACATTTATTCAAGTCTTCTAACTGACCGTCGGTTTGAGGATGATATGCGGTGCTCATAGCCAAAGTGGTGCCTTGCAGCCTGTTTAATTCTTGCCAGAAGGTGTGCAACAAAAAGTGCATCACGGTCAGTCACGATCGATCTGGGAGGTCCATGGAGATGGATGACTCCTATCACAAAGGCTTCAGCCACATATTGTGCCGAAAAGGATGATGGAAGGGCAATAAAGTTCCCGTACTTAGAAAGCCTATCCATAACTATCATGATAGTGGATTCCCCCTTGAGCTAGGCAAATAGGCAAAGGCTGGAGTAACCCCGCCGGTAAATGGTTAGAGTCTTTCATTTGTTGGCAGACTTGGCAAGCTGAAACATAGCAGTGGACATCCTTATTCCTTCCCATCTAGAAGAAATTACATGAGATTTTATGATAAGTGCGAGCTACTCCGGCATGGCCACCAATCTGTCACGACCCATACTGATGGGCTGCGACGAGCAACCGGTACCTTACTCAACTGAGTACCAATATAACGTATCTTTTTGTATCATACTATCATAAGTAAATGAAACGGAAATGTTGCCGTAAGATAACTAGAATAAAATATGTAATACTAACTTATACATAAGATATATGAGCCTGTAAGACCAAAATGATCACTCATACACTAAACATAGGCCGACAAGGCCATACAATCTTTCACATACATACCATATATCTACACGCCTCTAATCAATACATGTCCAAATCATACTGACCAAATAAGCAACGCCGGAGCAAATGGAGCTCACCAACATCTTCCGCTAACCTGATAGCCTACTTTGAGGACTCTCAACCTGTCTATCGGGACCTACGGGCATGAAACACAGCGTTACCAGGCAAACGGGACGTCAGTACAAATAATGCACCGAGTATGTAAGGAATGAAAATCAATAACTAAAAGACATGGGAGAAACATGGAGTAAAAGACTCAACATGTAAGTCTGAATAGCTCTATGAATCATTTAATATTTATAATGTCATGCATATGCGTATAAATGTCATATCATGCATTGGTATATGCGTTCATAACATCATCAAGCCTATGAGGGCATCCCACCATATCATTGCGGCCACTGTGGGCAAATCATCAACGTATACCAGCTGATCAGGTGGTGGTACGTATATAACGCCATAACCTTTTTCCATATCCCATATACATATAATATACGCGTATATAACACCATCTGATCATGAGTCAATGCACATGTATAAATTAATGAAATGCATATGAAATACGTTAATAAGATTTCTCAGAATGTCATAAGATCAATAAGCCTTTGACTAATATCATGAAATAAAGTTTATCAACATACATATTTTTTGAGACCCATGAATAAATGATTGAATAATAGGACACATGAGGAATCAAGAACATAGGTACCGCTAGTATTTCTATGAATAGAGTCATTTATGAAAGTTGTGCATTTGCTCGTTTCGTTTGTATCGTATGGATCATATCAAAAAGGAAAGAATGAATAACCTTAACATACCTGAACCGATTCTCTTGACAATCCTTCTAACACACCCCAATCTCGACGAAACATGTAACGATGAGATCGAAATAGGGAAAATCCATATGATATTCTTGAGAAAGATTGTATCGTGCTCTCATAGAATTACAAATCCTGTTGCTATTATGCGATAATTTCATATGAATTTCTTGCTGAAGCTCCATCCGTTACATAGTAGTTATAAGCATCTCCATCTTTGTGATTTAGAGAAGCCTTTCATATTAGTCGATGTGTGCCCCACTTTTGGGGATTATTTTATCCAAAATTCTCCTAAACATGCCACCATATTATAAAGACCAAAGAATCATTGCACCTTAAGTGCCTTGTTGCCACGCAGCGATAGGGTCTTTGTTCAACATATCCACAAATTTTAATTACATAGTTAATGTCCCACTAAAATTAATAATTACCCAATTATCCACATAATTAAGAATTATCTCAAATTACTTAAAATACTATTCACTTTTAACACACTATATATACCTTACTATCGTGGTCATGTTGTACTTTGTATGGCACGAGTCCATAAATACCGGGTACTATAGCTTAGACCGTATTTTATTCCAAAATATCAAACTTCGACAAAACTCATTTTCTTTGATTCGCTCACCCTCTCACCTTCACGAATTTACTTATCACTTGTTTGAAATAGCATAATACTTATAATCTCAAAATAATCTCATTCCCGAGCTTACGTCGATTAACTTACGATGAAACTATAACGTACGAAAATATGGGATGTAACATCTCATTTTCAAGCTTTTATCAATTTACTTATGGCGTACTTTCACGTGTGAAAATATGGGGTATAACATAATTCCCCTTTTAGAACATTCGTCCTCGAATGTTGATTGATGCACTTATCATTTTCATAACCTATGTCTTCCGAATACTTTAGTACTTTTCTTGCCATCTAGGAAACTGTTCTGTGAATAAATCCAAAGGCCAGGGCATTCCGCCTCTTTAGGCCTCTTTCTCACACCATGACTTGTGATCAGAATTCTTCCAATCTCGTAGCTATTGCTACTTTTTGTCATGCAGTTTGTACGTCTTTGTCCTTGTATGTGCGCCTATCCATCTCTTCTCTCCTCTTTCCTCCAGCTTTTATCCAATCTCTAGGCCTGACTTTGTAAACGTATATGGAACTTGACAAGGTTTCCCTCTAGGCATATATAGGTGTACCGAAGTGTTTCATAGACCCACTTATCCATCCGTATGACTTTACTACATCTAGGTAGGTCATACTATACCATGACTCTTTCTTTGGTTTTATTATTATCGAGTTCTGCTACCCAATTCCAGGTTATCCTCTCGCTTCTTATCATAGATGTATAAATCCAAGTCCTTTAATGCTTCTTTATTACTGTTCATCTAAAGGATGGTATCCTTATCTCCTCTCGTACGTTAGAACTTTATCCATCTATTGTTGATTTACCTTAATGTTGATCCATAATCTACCACTGATAACTTGAAACCTCTTACATAATGTATTGTCACTAGGGCTTACGTCTCATTGAGGAATATCCTAAGTGACTTGCCTAATCAAACTAGGGGCGATACAATACTTCAATAACCGTATTTCATGGCATCCTTACGTGGTTCATCTTATGGGGGTATTTTAATCCTGTACAATTCATAAAATCCCCCTTTTTTCTTCAAATTATTACTCAATTGAGGCCAAACGTCATTCTTTATCTAACACAAGTACTCCCTTTATTATACTACAAGGGCAACATTCCATCTCATCTAAATGCTACTAGTCTTAGACTCTTTTGAGTTCATTGAGGATATTCTTAATTTCTATAATTTAGAGAAACCATCAACTCTCTTGCTTTCATGGGCTTAATCCTGAGGACTTATCCATTCCCGTCACCTTCCCACTCGCCCTTTCTTATCCTTACTCCTGTCTTCCTAAAACCTTGTCGTTTTACCATACTTTAGCTTGTGACCTACACATATCTATTTATATTACTCGCAACCTTCCTTCAACTTGCTTGAACCATATATTTCTTTGTGTTATTTTGGAACATCAAGCGAGACATCACATCGTCTCTAACTCTTTTTTGCTCTCTTAACTAGATCTCTCGATACCTAGAAACCATAGGTTGGAAGATATGCCACTAACGATGCCGCTATCATTCTTGGTTACTGAATCCCCATGCTTCTATATTTTTATCAGATTCACAACCTTCTGCACTTGAATATCTCGTACATTTTTCACCTTTACCATACTTACCTTAGAATCTCACATCCCATCTTCTATCTCTTTCATGACCTCCCTTCAAAACAGGTATAATTTACATCCACAACTTGAAGCTTTATTATAATGCTTGCACCTCTAGTGCATACACAATCCGGTGGGAGCTTCATACTGACTTGTTATGAGGTTGGTAATTTTCTAACTGGCTTTATAGTAGAGCCATTATAGAATATGTCTACTGTACTATCTCTCTCGTACCTCTCATATTAAGAGTGATCCTACAATGTTCTCAATCACAATTTCTATAATTTTCTAGGTCCAATAATCAGACCTCTAATTTACTTGGTTGATATAACTCTTTAGTTTCCTCTTCCTTCTGATCGGCCTTCATGTAGGCTTAAGCTATCTTCCGATCTGTGGCTCATGGTATTAGTTATTACTTTAGCCTTTCATGTACGCAATGCAATATCCGTGATACCATCATCAAACAATTTAATCCTTTGTCTATGACCTGGACTCAATTCTTTCTTTTAACCTTTACCGGAGTCTTCTACGGTTATATGAATGTGAATATATAAGCTGCATGGATAATACTCCGAAATCTTAAGTGCATTCATAACGTAACTAACTCTGGATCATTGATCGAATAATTCCTTTCGTTCCATCTCAACTTTCTTTAAACGTAGGCAATTACTTTTCTTGGTCCTTCTGCCCCCTTGTTACGTGCATAAATAGCTTATATTAGTTCCCACACATGCCAGAATTTTTGTGCAATTCATATGGTCTCGAATATTACTTTCAATTTTACTCTCCATTCATTAGCCATGGTAGGGGCCATTTTTGTTTGGAGTACATACAATTTTGTAGTGAAACTGATAGTACAAGACCATTTCTCCTTCAAGTTACTATGCTTAGGTGTAGGCTTTCTTCCTTATTTCCTTAGCTAATTTTTTGTTGTGGTACTTAGGGATACCTTTTGGCCCTAGTAACACTGCAAGCCTATTATATCGTATACTCGACGGAATTTTTGATGTTCTTCCTCGCCTATAATTATCCTTGGTCACTACCTCCATGCCCTTGTACTTGTAAGGTTGCTTCAGAACTGATATTTTTGACTGTCTTCCCAGTGGCACTCTTTTTTATTTCTATAACACTCATACGGTACTTTTAACTACCCCAACTCCTGTCTGAATATTTATCAAGTGTCACGATGTCATATATGCGAGGCTGAATTCTCCATGTTGGGGTTCACTATGTTTATCTTGCGCGATATGTTGATTTGTCTGTATCCTCTTGTCTAGCCATAATTAGGCTCTTCTTGAATCAACTAGTAACTACTCGTTGGCCCATTCTCATATCAATATTCCGCGTAATCTTTCTTGGGTTATTTCCTTTATCTTAACTTATGTCTCACACTTGCTCATTATCTATCAATAACATCTCAGGAAAGAACCCTCACTTCCCCTCCTTGACTTTGTGTTTGCATAATGTTCTGGAATAGTAGCATATATGTAGGATTTTCATAAGTTCAATCTCATCTCTTTCTCAATTTTATCGCATTCTTCCTTTACCATTCCATAGTTACTAGAATCACTTAATTATGACTTAATACCACATCATTCCATAATCCTCCCTTTAAGGGAGTACTAAGATTTAGAGCAACGACGATCTACTTATAGATGTTTTACCTTTTTATCTTTGGCATCTTTTCACATCATCGATGACCTTTACTCGCCTTATGGTAATCCTTCAGTGCCAAGGATAACAAAATTCCTTACTCACGAGGGTGACACTTAGTGTAACTAGCACACATAGTCCCTTAAGATTAACTTTGCTCACATTGCTTGCTTTAGGAAAGCGTCTTCTTGAATGACCTTTAAAGGTTATTCTTCTGTCGTCCATTCTATTATCGCCAGAACGCAATCTGAAATTCTCATGATGCTGACTATTATCGAATCACCCAGTCACTAATTCATGTTTAGTTTATCTTGTTCACCAGCCCATACTGAGTTTTATTACTCTGGGTCTACTTTCTTCTTCTGGTAATCATGTTAGAGTCACGAACTTATTTCTCGAAATGAGGATATGACTTTATGGTCTATACTCTTTTATTGTCTCAAGGCCTATCACCTCTCATCTTTACCTTCCCTTGACTATAGGCTCTGTAATACTGTCATCATTCTTTTTTATCTACCATTGACATCCATGTATCACATCTTACTCATAATGCTTTATTAACTCTTTTCTTTTTTCCCTGCTAACATTTCTGTCTATCACTTTATTCTGAAAACTTCAACAAGACAATATTTTGCTTTTAGTTCCCTTTTGCTGCATCCACTAGCTCTTCGGGTTACCTAACATTTTCTCTCTACTAGGGAGAGAGCCACGCTAAGATAATATTTATCCCTTCTAGGCTTCTAGTGCCTATCTTTGTAAAAAAAATTGAACATTTTAGTATTCATATCTAGCTATATTATTCTAGAGTACACCATCTGGGTGTCTCACAAGGAGATCTATTAGCACATTTGTAATATCATTCGGAAATGTCAATTAACATAAACAATTTATTCATCATTTTGGGTTAATCTAACCCCAGTCGGATCCTGATATCCCATCCTTCTCTTAAGCCATATCTGTTAGCTTCTATAGGGCATAACTGAGATGGGTGTGGCTGATTGTGCATACCTCTGCTACTGTTGAAGGTAACATAAAATGCTTATATCTCTCTTCCTAAATGGTAAATAATGATAATCTTCACTAGATGGGTACCCTGTACCCTTCTTCTTGTTGTTCTTTACTAGTTAACTTATATCTACCTTCTGATTCTCTCATTGCTTTTAACCATATGGGTGGACAAATATTCATGCCTTAGGGCTCCTTATCAAGAAGCTTATACGTCTTAGTATACATATAATTTACTGAATACCTCACATTTACCTATCATAAACATGACGCAAAATCGAGTTCCTCTGACTCAACTATTCCATATCCACATTCAATCTCTTATCAACTATCTTTTTGGATGATGTATCGTTGTATTACGAATAAAATAGAATTTAGAAGTTTGAATTCTTACAACTGAGCACTACCATACGATCTACAGTAAGAAGAAAGAGTAACAATCCTAAATGCCTTGTAGCCTCCTGCTTATAAGAATGGTGCACAACACATCCATAAACAAGACTCTACTAGACACAGCTTGCACACTCCCTAGGATAGAACTGCTCTGATACCACTTTTTTCACGACCCAAACCGATGGGCTGCGACGGGCAACTGGTACCTTACTCAACCGAGTACCAACATAACTTATCTTTTCGTATCATACTATCATAGGTAAATGAGACGGAAAAGTTGACGTGAGATAACTAGAATAAAACATGCAATACCAACTTATACATAAGACATACGGACCTATAAGACCAAAATTATCACTCGTACATTGAACATAGGCCGACAAGGCCATACAATCTTTCACATACACATATGTCCACAAATCTCTAAGAGTAGATAAATACCATAAAGGTTAGGACAGGGCCCCGCCATACCAATCAATACTTGTCCAAATCATAGTGACCAAATAAGCAACTCCGGAGCAAATGAACCACACCAACATCTTCTGCTGAGATGATAGCCTATTTGGAGGACTCTTAACCTATCTATCGGGACCTGCAGGCATGAAACACAACGTCCCCAGGCAAAAGGGACGTCAATACAAATAATGCACCGAGTATGTAAGAAATAAAAATTAGTAACTAAAAGACATGGGAGAAACATGGAGTAAAAGACTCAACATGTAAGTTTGAATAGCTCTGTGAATCATTTAAGATTTATGATGTCATGTCTATGCGTATAAATGTCATACCATGCATAGGTATATACATTCATAACATCATCAAGCCTCTAAGGGCATCCTATCATATCATCTTGGCCACTGTGGGTAAAAATATCAACGTATACCAGCTGATCGGGTGGTGGTGCGTATATAATGCTGTAACCTTTTCCCATATCCCATATACATATAATATATGCGTATATAACGTCATCTGAGCATGGGTCAATGTACATGTATAAATGAATGAATTGCATATGAAATACGTTAATAAGATTTCTCAGAATGTCATAAGATCAATATGCCTTTGATTAATATCATGAAATAAACTTTATCAATTTACGTATTTTCTGAGACTCATGAACAGATGATAGACTAATAGGACACATGGGGAATCAAGAACATATGCACCTCTAGTATTTCTATGAATAGAGTCATTTACGAAAGTTGTGCATTTGCTCGTTTCATTTGTATCATTTGGATCATGCCAAAAAGGAAAGAAGGGATAGCTTTAACATACCTGAACCGATTCTCTTGACAATCCTTCTAACACACGACAATCGCGACGAAACATGCAACGGCGAGATCAAAATAGGAAAAATTCGTGTGATATTCTTGAGAAAGATTGTACCGTGCTCTCATAGAATTACAAATCCCGTTGCTATTATGCGATAATTTCATATAAATTTCTTGCTGAAGCTCCATCCGTTACATAATAGTTATAAGCATCTCCATCTTTGTGATTTAGAGAAGCCTTTCATATTAGTGGGTGTGTGCCTCACTTTTGGGGATTATTTTATCCAAAATTCTCCTAAACATGCCACCATGTTATAAAGACCAAAGAGTCATTGCACCTTAAGTCTCTTGCTGCCACGCAGCGATAGGGTCTTTGTTCAACTTATCCACAAATTTTAATTACATGGTTAATCTCCCATTAAAATCAATAATTACCTAATTATCCACATAATTAAGAATTATCTCAAATTACTTAAAATACTACTCACTTTTAATACATTTTATATACCTTACTATCATGGTCATGTGGTACCTTGTATGACACAGGTCCATAAATACCGGGTATTATAGCTTAGACCGTATTTTATCCCAAATTGTCAAACTTCGACGAAACTCATTTTCTTCGATTCGTTCACCCTCTCACCTTCACAAATTAACTTATCACTTATTTGAAATAGCATAATACTTATAATCTCAAAATAATCTCATTCCCGAGCTTACGTTGATTAACTTACGACGAAGCTTTAACGTACAAAAATGCAGGATGTAACATCTTATTTCTGAGCTTTTATCAATTTATTTATGGCGTACTTTCACGTAGGAAAACATGGGGCGTAACACAATCATTGTGTCATGAAACTCATAGAGCAACCTCTGACGCAGGGATGAATCAACCGGTATGACTAAACGACCCTTAAAAAATAGCAGCCCTTTACGAAATTGGGATCCCTCAATGGTTGAGTCCAGATCTTGCATAGATTGTTGTAGTTCCAATAGCTCAGGATGAGACTAGTTCAAAGACATGAGTTCATCCCCTAAATCATATCCTTGACTGTAATGGTAAGGAACATTGCCTCTGAAGTACGAGAAAGAGCATCAATGGCTTGGTTCAGTTTTCCCGGTCGACAGAGGATTTGGAGATCAAACCCCACCAACTTACTTAACCATTTTTGTTGTTTCGGAGTTTGAATTGTTTGTGTTTGTCAGATTTTTGAGGGATTGTTGGTCCATATAAATTGTAAATCTCCTCCCCAACAAATATTGGCGCCATTTGCTGACTGCCTGAATGATGGCAAATATTTCTTGGTGATAAGTAGAGGCTCCTTGCATCCTATTACTCCGCTTCTAGCTAAAATATGGTATTAGATGCCCCTTCTGTGATAATACTGCCCCAATTCCCTGACCCGACGCATCAATTTCAAGTTGAAATTCTTGGGTGAAGTCGGGTAAGGCTAGCACTGCTGTAGGACCCAGCTTGCTTTTGAGGGTGTCAAAAGCAATTTACGCCGTAGGTGACCAGCTGAAAGAATCCTTGCGTAGAAGGTCGGTAAGAGGACCAGCAATTACAACATAATGATGGATAAAGCGTCGATAGTACCCTGCAAACCCGAGGAAGCTCCGTACCGCTTTCATATTAGTAGGTACTGGCCATTGTTGAATAGCAGAAATTTTTGCCGGATCCATATTCAATCCTTGGTCGGAAATCACATGGCCCAAATAATCAACTAACCGTTGCCCAATATGACTGTCACACCCCTTTTTACCCCTCCAAAAGATATGTACAAAATGTAACGTTTTATGCTACGAATTTGTGGGTTAAAGAATTTTTCCAATTAAAGTGACAATTTTGAAATAGGGATTGATTTGTTGGTGTTCCAAGTCACCTTTTATTTGAATCCCTAATCAAAGGAAGGTTTGACTCTTTTATTATTGGTCTGCGAAAACAAAGTCCGGATAAGGAATTCCGTTGACCGAGGAGAAGGTGTAAGGCATTCCCCGAGTCCCGTGGTTCTAGCACGGTCGCTTTATTGACTACATTTGGCTTAAATTAATTTTGAATAAACTGTGATTTGTATTATTTTTCATATTTTTACCTATCCGCTTTTATCTCTTGATTATTAGAAAAATTAAAGAATATTTTTTAATAAGAAGATGTCATAACCACACTACGCAAGCGAGTGCATGATCGATGAAATTTATTATTTAGTCATAACGGCGCTACGCAAGCGAATCCGCAGTCATGACAAACGATTGTTAGCATGTTATTTACGTCTGGAAAAAATACTACATTCGAAGAGATTAGTTTTGAAAATAAAATAAAAAATCAACTATCGCGCTATGCAAGCGAATTCGCGATCTTAACAAAAAAATATATACTAAATTAAGAATTAACTAAAATTAATGGGCATGGTATGAGATTATTAAATTAATTTATCAAATATTCAAACATCACGCTACACAAGTGATTCCGTGAGTTAAAGCGCGCCTACTAATTGCCTAGCGTTTAAAAACGAAATGAGTTAATTAAAAATAGTAGAAAAATCTAATATTATTACTATTTTTCTAGCTTATAGTTGGGAAAAATTAAGCAAACAAAAGTTGGACCAACTTAATCTATTTTAAAAGAAATGAGCCAACTTCTTGTTAAAAAAAAATGGGCCAGCTTGTAAAGAGCTCTTGGGCTGCTGGAATTTATTATTAAAATGGGCCAAGAAATGGATTTTAATTGGCCCAATGCTATATAGAAGAAAAGGGGGTAATTTTGTTGTTTAAAGGTAAATGGGCCAGCTTTTACTTTTTGGTTCAAAAGTTCTTTACTTAGTTTGCATTTATGACCATTAACTACATAGTCACAATTGTATAAACGCACACTTTACAAAAATAGCCACTTTTGCAAATCTGGAAAAATGGCCAGATTAAAAAAAATTATCATAACATTCCTAGAAGCATATGTTGGCATTGAAATTTCAGCAACTAAAACAAACTCATGCTATGTGTTATACATCTAAAGTCATTCATGGCATACTTAGATATCACATTCAATTGCAACTCAATATTCAAGTGTTATGAAGGACTATATTCACATTATCACATGCTTGATACATAACAATAACATACAAGCTCTTTTGTTGTCAAATTATTCATCATATCAAAACACATTTAAATGGTGCAGTATGTTCAAGTTGTTCCCATTGCTGAAAATACGTACGTTACGAGTCTTAAAGGATTACCTGGATAGCAAAAGAATAAACAGTAGTTCAGCAACTAAAGCAGCATAAAAACAGCAGCAAAACAGCAGCAAAACCAGCAACAAATCCGTGTTAAAACAACCCGAAAACTTAAAGAGGAAACCCAGAAACGAACTCTAAAGAGGACTTATACTTTTCTAAAAGTTTGCACTCTAAGATTCACTCCCAAAGCTCACCATTCCAGCTCACTTTTCATGTGTTCAACTGCTGATTTTTTTTTATGTTTTTGTGTGTTCAAAGCAATTATTCCCTCTCCCTGGAAGTGTGATTGAGTCCCCCTTATATATCAAAACAACCAGCTATTTCAAAAAATTAAAAATCAATCTTTTTGACAGATTTTCTACAAAATCTGCTCTTAAATTCAAAAGGCCAGACTTTCTGGTTCAAATCTTGTCAAGTATTTCAAACAAAATCTTTTCTCCACTATTTAAAGACAGACTTTTATTCAAACACTGTCCAAAAGTGTACATTTTCTTACCAAACAATTTGACTTTTGAGTATTGTACTCAAAGAGTCTTGAAGCAGTAAATAAACAATCAAACAAGTACCATATACTCTTAAGTATTATGCACTACCTCATTTTTATTAATACAAAACTATTTTACTACTTCAACAAGTGCAAAAATAGAAAATTGAACATGTCAAACTTCAAAAACTAATGCTAAAATAATTAATAATAGACCAAAATAAAATCTGAAAATTAAAAAGAAAAATAAAAAATCAGCCATGAAAAAGAATAGGATTTTTACCATTTTACAATTCAAGTGGCCGAAAAAATGGTGGTATGCCAAAAGAGGGTGTTCGGGGAGGTCGCCGGAATTTGGCCGTATTTTGGTCGCCGGATTTTCAGGGTGAAATTGGCATCAATAGCTAGGTCTTGAGGAGCTCTATCCATTGATGTAGGTATTGTGGGGTGGTAGTGGTTGGAGCTTCAAGGATTTGGGCAAAAAAGTGACGGGAAAGTTTCCAAGATCTAAGATTCAAGGAGTTTGAGGGATTTTTGAAGGATTTGGTTTGGAGATATGGAAAGAGGAAGTTGTGGAGATTACATGGTGTGAATTTGGAGGTGTTTGGAGGTGGTTTGCCGGCGGCGGCGATTTCCGGCCGGCGGCGGTGGGCGGAGATGGGGCGGCGTAGAGAGAGTGAAGAAAGAGAGAAGAGAGAAGAAGGAGAGGGAAAGAAGAGAGAGGAAATAAGGGGGAAATAGGGAAAATTTTTGGTGATTTTGGGCTTTAAATACCTAGGATGAAGATCAAACTAGGATCGTTGGATTAAATCAAGATGGGTGGATGAGATTGAATCTTGTTACTTAACCAAAACGACGTAGTTTCAAGACCAAACTACGTCGTTTTAAGCTCTTCTTGGCAGCTCCATTTTGGGCCGGATTTGGGCTATTTGGGCTCAAATTTTGGGCTAATTTTGGCACAATTTTAATTAAATTACACTAGCCCAATCCCTACCCCATTTATCAAATAATTACTCAACTCTTAAAACCTATACATACACAAATACACACACACACACACACACACACACACACACACACACACACACATATATATATATATATATATATATATATATATATATATATATATATATATATATATATATATAGGCAAAAATTAGGCATTTACAGCTGTCCCTCTTTGCTCGAGAACGTGAAGAGTTTTCGTGCAAAGAAAAGTGAATGCCATAGCTAATTTTTGCTCACATATCACTCCAATGGAAGCAATTTTTAAAAAAAAGTGACCGAACCTTGCTTTCGAGGTTGCCTACATATCCTTGGCTACAAAGGAATCAGGTCAGTGTAGTTCTGGAAAAATTTGGTAGCTGGGACTATCGGACACTAGAGTTAAGACTGTTGCTGCTGTTGTTGTCGCTGTTGCTATTGCGGTTACTCGCTTCTTACATCAAAAGAAAAAGAGAAGGGCATTATATATGTCTACAAACTAAGAGTACAAAATTCCTATACAAAATTTCTATCCATGTGTCTTCTGGAGTCAAATCTTGATTCTTGACTTTGTCGCATGTGTTGACCGTAGATTGGATCTTGATGCTCTTTGAAGAAAAGATTATGACTCAATCTCGATGGCTTGCTTTCTGGATCAGAATTTGAGAAGATGAATCTCGAGAAGCTGGGCTGCTGATACATTATCAAAGCTAAACTCCGACTATCTTGTGATCGAAGGATTTCTTTCTTCTGATGAGAAAACTGAAACTGCAAGCTTTAATCGTCACTTGCGCTATATGGCAGAGCCTGCAAAGCCATCAAAGACAAACAAAAACGAACAAAAATTTTCTGCCCCAGTTTGACACTAGGAAAATTTTGTGAGTTATTAGACAAATCTGTAAATTATCTAATTTATTGAAAAGGCAAACAGAAATAGTAGTATAAACTAGCTAAAAGAGATAAAATTTGGTAACGAATGATAGTTTAACCAGGGATCGGTACCCTGTACTATTGAAAGGAAATGTAATCAGGGCTGGTACCCTCTCTTACTGGAAGGAAATAGAATCGGGTGTTAGCACCATGTATTATTGATAAAGTGTTGAATCCCTCTAGACGAAACGGTTCTACCTGAGTTAAACTATGTAAAATATCCTGAGCGAAGAGTACTTCTACCCGGAAACTATGAGCTGGATCCCTCTAGGCGAAAAGGTTCTACCTAAGTTAAGCTAATGTAAAACAACTTGAGTGAAGAGTACTTCTACCCGAAACTATGAGCTGGATCCCCCTAGACGAAAAGATTCTACCTGGGTTGAGCTACGTAAAACAACCTGAGCGAAGAGTACTTCTACCCGGAACTATGAGCTGGATCCCCCTAGGCGAAAAGGTTCTACCTGGGTTAAGCTAATGTAAAACAACCTGAGCGAAGAGTACTTCTACCCGGAACTATGAGCTGGATCCCCCTAGGCGAAAAGGTTCTACCTGGGTTAAGCTAATGTAAAACAACCTGAGCGAAGAGTACTTCTACCCGGAACTATGAGCTGGATCCCCCTAGGCGAAAAAGGTTCTACCTGGGTTAAGCTACGTAAAACAACCTGAGCGAAGAGTACTTCTACCCGGAACTATGAGCTGGATCCCCCTAGGCGAAAAAGGTTCTACCTGGGTTAAGCTAATGTAAAACAACCTGAGCGAAGAGTACTTCTACCCGGAACTATGAGCTGGATCCCCCTAGGCGAAAAGGTTCTACCTGGGTTAGCTAATGTAAAACAACCTGAGCGAAGAGTACTTCTACCCAGAACTATGAGCTGGATCCCCCTAGGCGAAAATGTTCTACCTGGGTTGAGCTACGTAAAACAACCTGAGCGAAGAGTACTTCTACCCGGAACTATGAGCTGGATCCCCCTAGGCGAAAAAGGTTCTACCTGGGTTGAGCTACATAAAATCAACCTGAGCGAAGAGTACTTCTACCCGGAACTATGAGCTGGATCCCCCTGGGCGAAAAAGGTTCTACCTGAGTTAAGCTACGAAAATGGGAGGTGTGAACAATAGTGATGCATGCTGAAAATAAAAGAAAATGGAGATTTTAAGGAGCTTACGTTTGGTGACATTCGTTCATTTTGGATCGACATTCTACACCGCTTTGTTCCTGCTTCAAGCAAAGAAAAATTTATGAGTTTTCAAAGTGGCAGTTGGTTTGTGGCCTTGATGCCCTAAGTAGCTTGATTCACGGCCACTGCTGTCGAAAAATCGATTCAGTCAGTGTGGTACCGAGATGCTCTGTGTAAGCACGTGATTTTTGCCCTATGAAAGAATTACTCCCAAAAAAATTCAAAAATAAAACGATTTTCCTTGGTGTGCAATTTTGAGAATTTTTGTGACATTTGGGATAATTATTTGTATTTGTCTGTGCATGTTTATTTGTTAAATTAATAAAAAATACAAAAATATGTCGCATTTACATTTAGGATTTAATCCTACAATTGTTAGTAATTAAGTTTGTTTTACAAAAATGAAAATCACAAAAATAGGCATCTTTTGCATTTTTAGCATTTAATGTCCAATTGTACAATTTTATGCTTAATTATTACTTAATTGTGTGTTAACTGTTATTGAGAGTTAATTTGCGCTTTTATAAGTTGATTTAGTTCTATATAATAATTTAAGTATTTTTAGAATTTAGAAGAAAAAAGAGCAAAAATATAAAGAAAATCGGAATTGGGCTCTTCTTCAAATTCAAGCCACAAGCCCAAAAAAATACCCAACCTTCCCCATGACCCGGTCCACTTCAAACCGGGTCGACCCAGTCCGCCCCATAACCCAAAGACCCAACACCCCCCTATCTTACATTTTCACAAAACAAACTAAAAAAACCCTAAAAGCAAAAACAAAAACCATCCGCCACCCCCTCTCTTCTTCTCCAAAAGCTTCCCCAAGCCCCCTCTAATGGCTTCCCTAGCCAACCATGGTTGCTCACCTTCACACACGCGCACAACCCCTCAATCAGCCACCCTTCACTAGTCGTCGAACAACCCATCGTCAATGAGCAGCCACGAACAACCCCGCTACCGTTGCTTCAAGACTGCTGCTCATGCTTCTGCTTCCTGCTGCTTCTGCGTCGACCAAGCAGACCACGCTTCTGTTTCTGCTTCATCTTCTTCGTCTCCGTCGAACTCGAGCCTGAGCTCCCATGGCTGCTGGTCGCTGCGTCTTCAACAGCTCCCTTCTGCTGCTTATGTTGCTGCCTCGTCGCCTTTGTTCCAAAACCAAGCGGCTTCTGCTGCTCCTCCTCCATCACGCGCAACCCACATCGACCCCCATCCTCACGTCGACTCCAAGTCGACCACGCTGCCTTCTCCACCTGGAAAAAAAAGAAAAAGAAAAAGAAAAAAGGGCTACGCAAAACAGCCTTCTCATCGTCTTCTCCGATCCAGTCGACCTCCAGTTCAATGGTTCGTTCATGGTCGTCTTAGGCGTCGAGTTATTTTGGTGCGATAATTGTTTCCGAAGAGATTTGTCCTCATTCAAGTTCTTCGTCGTTTCGATCCGGTTAGTGGGTTTTGAGTTTCACTTTTGTCCGTATTTTGTTTTTGATATGCTCGAATCTAAAATCGGTAAATGTTTGATTCTTGTTTCGTTCGTGTTCATCGTTTTGTTAATTTTTCAGTTTGTTCATGTGAAAGTGTTAGTTTAGTTTTAATGTTGTTAGATTCAGATTGAAATTTAATTAATGTTGTTAGTTTAATTTTAATGTTGTTTCTTCTTCGGTTTGTTTCTATTTGTTTAAAAGAATTTAGTTGTAATATAGAAATATGTTGGTTTAGTCATTTGGATCTGTCATGTTTGTTGTTTAATATAGATTTAATGCATGTTTATTCTTTGTTTGAAGTTCGTTTTTAATTCAGTAATTTAATGTGAGTCTGTTTTGGTTTTTGATTTGTTGATTTAGTTTGAATCATGTATTTTGTTGTTGATGTTGTTGTCTCTTTGCTCATTCATTTTTGGTCTAAGTTAACCAGGATTGGTTCCCAATATGATTAACTTATTCCCATTAATTTGAAGTTGTATGATTCAATCTGTGTTCATGTGATTTGTTGTTTGAATTTGTTTAGAAATTGGTCATATTTGCTGTATTTTGGTTGAGATCGATTAGGTGAATTGGTTATAGCTGAGGGGGTAGTTTGGTAAATCGCAGTACGTTCAGGGGTAAAATGGTAATTTCAGTAAGGTCGGAGGGGTATTTTTGGAATTAAACATTTGAACAATTATTTAATATAATGGGGGACAAGACATAATGTAGTGGGGTGGGAATAATGTAATTATTTATGTTAAAGCATGGGGGACAAGGGTTTAAAATAAAGAAAACATTAAGTAGTGGGGACAAAACATGCAATTGGGGGAATATTTCGGGTTGGGGATTCAAGACAAGAGTCTTGTTATAAATAGAGTCATTTGACACATTTTAAAAAAACGGAGACTAGGACTTGAACTTGAAAGACTTACTTAGAGAGAGATTTTTGGAGAGAGATTTGAGGAAGACATTCTGAAAATCTTAAGAGTGTTAGAGAGTTTAAAAAGAGAAAACAAAAACAAAGTGAGAAACGAGTTTAATTTCGAGTTTAATACACGTGGGTTTGAGTATGTTTGTGGTGATGTGGTTTGTTGTTGTTTAAGTCTTTTACCAACTTTGGGTTTGTTCTATCGAGCTTGCTTGATTTTCTTCAAATTTTCCTGGGTTTTGATTCTGGTTCGGATTGCTGCTGTTGGGTTGCTGTTGCGTTGCTGTGTTATTACTGCTGCTGACTCCTCCTTCTTTTCTTCTTGTACTGCCATTTCCAGGTACACATTTGTACACTCTCGGTTTGAAGCAAAGTGAAGTATTAACCAGGCTTTGTTACTGTTGAATTCCTCATGTTTAGATTTGTGCTTGAATAAAATTTTCCTTTCTTTGTATAAAAATGTAGTTGACTGATTAGTGAGTAACAGGGTTGCATATGTATAACTTCTTCATCTAATAATGTTAGTTTAAATTAATCAAAGACTAGTTAATTTGTTGTGATATTATGGTGTGTCAATCGCATGTTCTAGTATTATTAAATAATAGAATTTAGAACGAAAGCAATCTTTCTTTGTACAAACTCGATTGCAATTTTCCATTCGCATTAGCCGTAAACTAATAACTAATAAGTTACGTTTTTTTTAGCATGTAATTAATCGGGAGATTTTCTTTTATTTTTAGAGACAAACTTAATAGAAAAATGTAGTCACTGTAGGTTTACCCTTTTAAATAAAAATGAGACGAGCCTCGCCAAATAAAACGCAAAGATTGCGGGGCCCTCACAAAAACGTACGTGTTAATTACTTAGAACTCGGGATAGGCCGCTTAGCGAAATCCACGGCCTTACCCAATATAATAATACGCTAATCGCTTTAGGCGCGCATTTTAATAAATCTTACCTTCTTAAACTCGGGTGCACATTTATGTGACCCAAATCCAAATCTCAACGGAGTCGAAATGTGTCTCTAATCACGAGTACATTGATTGTGACGTGGTCCGAGATGCATGTCCACGACGTTGCAAATTTCTTTAAAAAAATAAGAATGAGATGAGCCTCGCCGAATAAAAATATAAAATTGCGGGGCCCTCCGTAAATATTTGCTTTAAAATTGCTTAGACTTCGGAATTGACCATTTAGCAAAATTTCACGTCCCTACCCAAAGTAAATGATACGCTAGTCGCTTTAGGCGCGCCTTTAATAATTTAATCTTCTTAAACTCGGGTGCACATTTATGTGACACAAATCCAAATCTCAACAGAGTTGAAATATGCCAACAACCACGGGTGCATTGATTGTGACGTGGTTCGAGATGTGTTTCCACGATGCTGCAATTCTTGATAAAAATAATAATAATGACAAAAGCGGTTAAAAGTTAAAATTCGCACATAGGTTCAATATTTATTAAATCAGATAATCAAGCCGAATATGATAGTTAAGCGACCGTGCTAGAACCACAGAACTCGGGAATGCCTAACACCTTCTCCCGGGTTAACAGAATTCTTTATCCGGATTTCTGGTTCGCAGACTGTAATATGGTGTCATTCTTTTCCTCGATTCGGGATTAAATTGGTGACTTGGGACACCCTAAATCTCCCAAGTGGCGACTCTGAAACAAATAAACAAATCCTGTTTCGATTGTCCTTTAATTGGAAAAACTCCTTCACCCACGCGGGGTCGGAAAAAGGAGGTGTGACAGCTCTGGCGACTCAGATGGGGATAAAATCCAGAACCACTGGTTCAGGGTTAAGAATTCGAGCTTAGAATGATTGTTATTATTTGGTTTTAATTATTATCTGATTTTATTACATGTTTTAGCCTAAATGTGCAAAATGTTACTCTTACCGCTTTGATATTACTTGGACTGTATATATAAATTGTGTCAAAACCCCTTTCTTCTCTCTCTTGAGGAATGCACGCTGGTCGTGACTTCTTTCTGTTAGTGTCATATACCAAAATAGAATGAGGATTCAGAGGTGTTGCAAAACTGGATGGCCTTTTGGTTACCGGTACACAGCTCCCCTCCTCGACTCGAGTTGTCCGCTCGGGTAAGCCAGGTCTAGAACTAACACCGAGGTTTTAAAACTTAGTATAACAAAGCCTCATGCCGGATCCCTAGTAGGAACGCTTATTTGCATCATGTGCATTTGACTTAGGGGACTCAACACAGGGGTTGAGTCCGTCTAGGACTAGCAACCTGAAATGAAGAGACCATCCTGCTACATCCTGTTTGCTTTGTGCATTTATTTGCTTCAGACTTGCATACTGACCGGTTTCGAAAAATCAGGAATATTGGAAAATTGTGAAAAAAGAGAGCAGAGTAATAGTGTAGAGAATTAATTGCTATTTTAGAAAGAGGAAAAAAAAACAATATCCAAATACTGTCGAAATTCTGCCGAAAATCTTGAAAAAAATGAAGACAAGAAAAATGTTTTATTTCACTCAAAAAAAAAATAATAATAAAAAAAGTCTTTTATTTTAAGTTTGGAAGAATAGGTTGGTCATTTTGGTGAAACTAAAAGAAAAAAGCCTTCACTTTGTCTTGTTTTCAAAATGAAAAAAAAAAAGAAGAAAAAGAAAAATAGTTTGTCTTGCCATGAAAAATGAAAATGAAAAAAAGAGTCTTGTTTTTAAAATGATTTTTTTATTTTATTTATTTGTTTATGAAAATGCCAAAAATAAAAATAAAAAGAGTCTTGCGTTGAACGTAGTTTTATTATTTGTTGCAATATATATATATATATATATATATATATATATATATATATATATATATATATATAAATCCAAAAAGTATTTTTCTTTATTTCCTTTCTAGAAACGTTTTTTTGGGCCCCCGATTTTCAAGAAAAAGATCCAAAAATACTTTCCATTATTGATGTCTTTAGAAAGTCTTTTTAATTGTTTTTTTAAAAAAATAAAAAAAATACCAAAAATCCGAAAATATTTTCATTCTTCTTTCAAAATTGAAAAGAAAATTCAAAATCCAAAAATATTTTTTAGAAGCATTTCTTTCATTGAAAGTAAAATTCCAAAAATATTTTCTTTCTTCTTTAGAAGTTTTTCTTTCAAAATTCAAAAAAAAAAAAAAACTTTTTCTTTAGAAATCCTTCTTTGCAAAAATGCTCCCTTTCTTCTTTATAAGTCTTTCCTAAAAAAAAGGGTTTGTTTATTTACTTTATTCATGATCCTCCCGAACTACGCGGGTTTGATTCTCATCGGATGTGAGATACGTAGGCAACCCTCATCAGGTCCAACCTCCCTTTTTGCTTAAATATCCAAAAACAAATAAATAAACAAAAAACATGTCAAAATTTTAATTTTGTCATAAATAAGTCGGGTGATGTCCAATAATCCTCCCGACCTTAAAATTCATGTGAAATTGAGAAGGGGCCACATCTGAAAAACAACCATTTGGTTAAAATTGGCATATAGGGGAAGGAATCTGGCTGTTTGTTTTGAGTTTGTAATTTTTTTATTAGAGTATGCGGGTTATTTGATTTTCGAGACCGTTTGTTGTCTTTTGTCAAAGTCTGTTAGTATTGTCAGTTTTTAAACTTTTGTAATCAAGTTTGTTTTATTATGAAAATTGAAAATTCAAAAAAAAAGTTATTATTATTTATCTTTTATTGGTCCGAACTACGCAAGGTCTGATTCATGCGGGGTCATGATACGTAGGCAATCTCTATAAGATTCGACCACAACAAAAAAAAATGAAAAAAAGCAAATCGAAAAAAGGAAAAAAAGGAAAAAAAAGAAAAAAGGGAAAAAAGGAAAAAGATGTTGTTAATAATGAGGACCGACTGAGTCCATTCTAACCTGTTTTGTTTTGAATCACAAAGAAAGTTAAGGTGGTTGGTTTGTGGTAAGCCGGACAACACAAGATCCAGGAAAACCTGATTGTAATCCAAGACAATGACACCCAGAATATCACGTAGAATCCTTTACCTACATATCATGATGCACACTTTGCGGGGATGAGACCTGATGATAGAAGCACTCGAATCCTATTGGGAACTTGTTGACTAAGGTTGATGATATTGAAGTTGGTAATGGTCTGGGCAATACTGATGCGAAGCTCAGTGGCTAAGATGTCAGGTTTGATAAAGTGGGAGGACGCTCCGTTCCTTGGTTAGCAAGAGAGAAGCTTTCGGTGGCTTATTTTGTTGTCATTTCTGTTGTCCGAATTATTCTTAGGGTTGTAGTCCGGATAATGTCTTGTTTCAAATCCTCTTATCTTTCCATTTTTGTCATAGCGGTTTATGTAGTTTTGTCCAGGTTTGTTTTGGATTTTATTTTGGTTTGTTTTTGTTTGTTTTGTTATTCAAACCATTTCACCGTTAGTCTAATGCAAAATCCGGTATTTTATTATTTCCAGTCATCTTTTTGTTTAGTTCTTTTATCATTTTGTTCAGCGCCGATTCTAGTGACATGACATGCGCACACAGTTTGGGCCTAATCTTAAAAGTTAATCATAAAACCATGGAGAGGTGATCGGAGATTTAAAAGAAATAAGGACTGTTTGAGATTATACGGAGCTCGAGTCATGCGGAACTAGGGCAAGTAAAACATAAAGAAAACCGTTAAAAGCAAGATTCTCCAAATTGACATGAGGGTCGTTCATGATAATGAGAATGAGAGCGTTACCCAGCGGTGCTTTAGAGAGGACAAATGAAAAAGCAAATGTGTGAATCTAATTGTCAAGTCCAGCACCATCAGAAGAGGCTACAAATCTTTGTTTAATTGTGTTGTTTGCACTTGGCATGTTTTGAAGACTGGAATGATGAAGGCATTTTGTTCTACTACCTAAACACTTTATCCTTCGTTACCCCTTTTTGAGACTTCTTTATTTTCTTTCATACCCCTCATTCGGAATCAGTAGCGAAAGTTAGAAACACAAACGTGGAAGAAAAAGAAGAAAAAAAAGGGAAAAGAAAGCAACAAAAACAAAAAAAAAACAACAAAAAAAGAAAAAAAAAGAAAAGAAAAATGATAACAAAAACAAAAGAAATTCAGAATAAAACAGAGGAATTGTGAACTACGTTCGATTTGATTCCTCAAAGAGGATACGTAGGCGCCTCACGGCTCGGTCATAGTGTAACAAAAAATTAAAAAAATCTCCAAGCAAGAAACTGGGGCAAGGGTTGCGCTTGTTGTAAACAAATATGGTTCTGAAGGTTGTAATTTTGAACCCCAAATTGATTTGTTTTTTAGCCTTTAAAACCCTTTCTTTCTAGCCTATCCAAAATCTCACATTACGGTCCAAAGAAAGACCTTCTGATCAGTCTTCAAAAGACGCCAAGTCAGACGAATGAGAGTCTTACCGGGGAACATAACACCCCAATCCCCAGCTGGAAAGTGATACAAATGAGAGAGTCTTATCGGTGAAAATCTTCACGGGCACCATAAGGCGATGAAAGCTGAGAGAAAAACCAAAATGAGAGAGGCTTGATAGTGAAAACCCTCCGGGCACTACAAGTCGAATAAGATTAAGAATCAGATGGGGAATCGCCAAGTGAAGATCTTGAAAGACGATTGACGGTAGAGGATAGGCCACATGTGCATGTCATGACCATTAGAGTCGGCATCTGCATTTGATAGATTTTTATTTATAGTTTCTTTTGTTAAAGAGTCTCTTTTTCCTTTGTCTTTTATTCTGTTCCTTTTTATCTTTCTCCTTTCATAGAAAATTCCCCAGTAGAGTCTGTTTGGTCAGAACAAGTGAGAAATGACTTCAAAATATGCCATCAGCTTTCCAATTATGCGAGACCAGATCCGATTAGAACATCCAAATGGTCTAAGTCAGGAAGTAACAAGCGCAAGGCTAGTGTCAAGAAAGATATCCCCCGCAAAAGGAGATTGACAAAAGGAAGGGCGAGTGTCAAGAAGGATATCCCTGCCGAAATCAAAGGTTATTAAAACTCAAGGCCAAGGCCCGTGGACAAAGCAAGGAGAGCAATGAGCATGATTTGGGAAATTCATACGAGACTAAAAGGTCGGAAAATGCCAGTTTCCGAGCTATGCCACAAAAGAAGAGGGATATCCCTAGCAGAAAGGGATTATCCCGGCAAATAATATCATCCCCAACAAGTTTTTGGCACGCAGAGCAGGGAAGGAGAAAGGGAAAAGTCATCCCAGTAGGAGTATCACAACCAACCACCGCGTTTTAAACTAACAAATTTTGTTTGATTTGAAACAGGTAAAGGAAATGGCATTGATGACAGAAATGCATGCCACAAGGAAGATTATCAAACTGGGGCAGAAAATTTTCCTTTCATTTAGAAAATTTTCTCGAAATCAGATACCCATTTGGGGAAGAATAAAGATAACACCAGTCTCAAGGGAAGTGGTCTTTGAACCAGTGTTACCCCCAACATAATAAGTTTTAATGAAGGAAGTTGTTCCCCAGCGGACAGAACAAAAGGATGAAACTTGTGCTCGGAAAAAGCAAAAGGCCAGTGTCATTCCCAGCAGCCTTCCGAAGAGTGAAGCACTAGTTTTGAAGGAATCAAAATCCCCTAGAAGTGTTATCCTCGACAGCGTTATCCCCAGCTGATAACCTTTTATCCCCCAACAGGTAAGTAAATAATTCCCCAGCAGTGTTATCCCCAGCAGTTTCGAGGGAAGACAACACAAGTTTTTAAGGAAAGCAGTTCTGTAAGAAGGTAATTCAGGAAGAAGGAAATGGTTCACGCATAGGAGACGCATTTCCTAAATTAAGATTTCATTCATAGGAGACGCACTTCCTAGTTTAAAATCATTAAAGTTTCACCCATAGGAGACGCACTTCCTAAGTTTATTTTTATCCATAGGAGGCGCACTTCCTAAGTTTATTTTACCCATAAGAGATGCACTTCCTAAGTTTATTTTCATGCATAGGAGACACACTTCCTAAATTATTTTCATTCATAGGAGACACACTTCCTAGTTCAAAATCATTAAGGTTTCACCCATAGGAGACCCACTTCTTAAGTTTATTTTTACCCCAGGAGACGCACTTCCTAAGTTTATTTTACCCATAGGAGACGCACTTCCTAAGTTTATTTTCATGTATAGGAGACGCACTTCCTAAATTATTTTCATTCATAGGAGACACACTTCCTAGTTTAAAATCATTAAAGTTTTACCCCGAGGAGACACACTTCCTAAGTTTATTTTACCCATAGGAGACGCACTTCCTAAGTTTAATTTCATGCATAGGAGACGCACTTCCTAAATTAGTTTTATTCATAGGAGACACACTTCCTAGTTTAAAATCATTAAAGTTTTACCCATAGGAGACGCACTTCCTAAGTTATTTTTACCCCTAGGAGACGCACTTCCTAAGTTTAATGTCATGCATAGGAGACACACTTCCTAAATTATTTTTATTTATAGGAGACGCACTTCCTAGTTCAAAATCATTAAAGTTTCACCCATAGGAGACGCACTTCCTAAGTTTATTTTACCCATAGGAGACGCACTTCCTAAGTTTAATTTCATGCATAGGAGATGCACTTCCTAAATTATTTTCATTCATAGGAGACGCACTTCCTAGTTCAAAATCATTAAGGAGACGCACTTCCTAAGTTTATATTTACCCCAGGAGACGCAATTCGTAAGTTTATTTTACCCATAGGAGACGCACTTCCTAAGTTTATTTTCATGTATAGGAGACGCACTTCCTAAATTATTTTCATTCATAGGAGACACACTTCCTAGTTTAAAATCATTAAAGTTTTACCCCGAGGAGATGCACTTCCTAAGTTTATTTTACCGCTAGGAGATGCACTTCCTAAGTTTAATTTCATGCATAGGAGACGTACTTTCTAAATTAAGATTTCATGCATAGGAGACACACTTCCTAAATTAAGTTTTCATTAATAGGAGACGCACTTCCTACTTTAAAATCATTAAAGTTTCACCCCTAGGAGACGCACTTCCTAGTCTGGTTCATTTAAGTTCATTTGTAGGAGACGCACTTCCTAATTTGAATCATTGAAGTTTCACCCCTAAAAAACGCATTTCGTAGTCTGGGTCGTTCAGGTTATATTTTGATTTAGGAGAAGCACTTCCTAAAAATGAGAGTTTACCACTAGGAGACACATTTCCTGATTTTGGTTCATACAAGTTTTACTCGTAGGAGACGCACTTCCTAGTTGGGTTCATCCGCCCTCAAATAGGATATGTTGGGTTCATCCGCCCTCAAAATAGGATATGTTGGGTTCATCCGCCCTCGAATAGGTTATGTTGGGTTCATCCGCCCTCGAATAGGATATGTCAGGTTCATCCTCCCTCGAATAGGATATGTCAGGTTCATCCGCCCTCGAATAGGATATGTCGGGTTCATCCGCCCTCGAATAGGATATGGTGGGTTCATCCGCCCTCAAAATAGGATATGTTGGGTTCATATGCCCTCGAATAGGATATGTTGGGTTCATCCGCCCTCGAATAGGATATTTTGGGTTCATCCGCCCACGAATAGGATATTTTGGGTTCATCCGCCCTCGAATAGGATATGTTGGGTTCATCCGCCCTCGAATAGGATATGTTGGGTTCATCCTCCCTCAAATAGGATATGTTGGGTTCATCCGCCCTCCAATAGGATATGTTGGGTTCATCCGACCTCGAATAGGATATGTTGGGTTCATCCGCCCTCGAATAGGATATGTTGGGTTCATCCGCCCTCAAATAGGATATGTTCGGTTCATCCGCCCTTGAATAGGATATGTTGGGTTCATACGCCCTCAAAATAGGATATGTTGGGTTCATCCGCCCTCAAAATAGGATATGTTGGGTTCATCCGCCCTCAAAATAGGATATGTTGGGTTCATCCGCCTTCGAATAGGATATGTTGGGTTCATCCGCCCTCAAAATAGGATATGTTGGGTTCATCCGCCCTCAAATAGGATTTTATTTTCAAAGTTGTTTGTTGAAGTCAGGAGCCTGCCTGAAGAGAGGAAAGACGTTTTATTTTTAAAAGTTGTTGAAATCTCGCCAACCTAAAGAAAGCAATGACATTTTATTTTCAAAGTTGTTGTTGAAGTCAGGCGCCCACCTGTATAACGAGAGGAATACTTTTCAGTCTTTACATTTCATGTCTCTGGAGCCCACCTACATAACGAGAGGAATACTTTTCAGTCTTTACATTTCATGTCTCAGGCGCCCACCTACATAACGAGAGGAAAACTTTTCAGTCTTTACATTTCATTTCTAGGCCGCCCACCAGTATAATGCGGGCATACATTTCTGTTTTTTCATTTCATGTCCTAGGTCGCCCACCAGTATAACGAGGGAATACATTTCATATTTTTGCATTCAGGCACCCACTTGTATAACGAGAGGAATACTTTTCAGTCTTATACTGCAGATCTTGAAATCAGTAACCCACCGGATGGCAGAAAGTTACAACAGGAATCCCCAGCAAGAAACAATACAAATCCCCAGCACTGGAAAGCAAAAGGTTGCAACAAGAGGTCCCTGCACAAATTCAAGCGCATGAGTCAAAAGGAAGAAAATACGCGTCTTGAAAAAAGCGGCCTGTGAACATTAAATTATGCCCAGCATAACAAATCTGATGAAGAAAGCCGTATCCCCAGAGGAACCACCGAAAAGCTTAATGAAGGAAGCCATATCCCCAGCGGACCGAACAAAATGATGAAAACTGGTATTCAGAAAAGCAAAAGGCCAGTGTCATCCCCAAATTCTCAGAAGAAAAGCACCGGAAGAAACACAAGCCGACAAGAAAGCAAGGCAACAAGAACAAGTGGAAGATAGATGAGATCTTATGATCCGTAGTCTAGCCTAGCTTCTTGTTTTCTTTTAAGTACGGTGTAACAAGGAGATCGGTAAGCAGTGGTAATAGCATGCAACAACAGTAACATTGCAGTCCCACGGTAGTCCCAACTACCAAAACTTCCCGAACTACATTAACCTAATTTCCCTTTAGCCAGGAATATGTAGGAAACCTTTGAAGCAAAGGTTCGGTTAAATCTTTTTCAAAAAATGCTTCACACGGAGTACTCGGATGGGCAAAAATCGCTCACTTTATCTTTGCACGAAAACCCTTCGTGTCTTCGGGCAAAGAGGGATAGTTGTAAGCACGTGATTTTTGCCCTATGAAAGAATTACTCCCAAAAAAATTCAAAAATAAAACGATTTTCCTTGGTGTGCAATTTTGAGAATTTTTGTGACATTTTTGGATAATCATTTGTATTTGTCTGTGCATGTTTATTTGTTAAATTAATAAAAAATACAAAAATATGTCGCATTTGCATTTAGGATTTAATCCTACAATTGTTAGTAATTAAGTTTGTTTTACAAAAATGAAAATTACAAAAAAATGTGCATCGTTTGTATTTTTAGCATTTAATGTCCAATTGTACAATTTTATGCTTAATTATTACTTAATTATGTGTTAATTGTTATTGGGAATTAATTTGCACTTTTATAACTTGATTTATTTATATATAATAATTTAAGTATTTTTAGAATTTAGAAGAAAAGAGAGCAAAAATATAAAGAAAATCAGAATTGGGCTCTTCTTCAAATTCAAGCCACAAGCCCAAAAAAATATCCAACCTTCGCCATGACCCGGTCCACTTCAAACCGGGTCGACCCAGTCCGCCCCATAACCCAAAGACCCAACACCCCCTATCTTACATTTTCACAAAACAAACTAAAAAAACCCTAAAACCAAAAACAAAAACCATTCGCCACCCCTTCTCTTCTTCTCCAAAAGCTTCCCCAAGCCCCCTCCAATGGCTGCCCTAGCCAACCATGGCTGCTCACCTTCACACACGCGCACAACCCCTCTATCGACCACCCTTCTCTAGTCGTCGAACAACCCATCGTCAACGAGCAGCCACGAACAACCCCGCTACCGTTGCTTCAAGACTGTTGCTCATGCTTCTGCTTCCTGCTGCTTCTGCGTCGACCAAGAAGACCACGCTCATGCTTCTGCTTCCTGCAGCTTCTGCGTCGACCAAGCAGACCACGCTTCTGTTTCTGCTTCATCTTCTTCGTCTCCGTTGAACTCGAGCCTGAGCTCCCATGGCTGCTGGTCGCTGCGTCTTCAACAGCTCCCTTCTGCTGCTTATGTTGCTGCCTCGTCGCCTTTGTTCCAAAATCAAGCGGCTTCTGCTGCTCCTCCTCCATCACACGCAACCCACATCGACCCCCATCCTCACGTCGACTCCAAGTCGACCATGCTGCCTTCTCCACCTGGAAAAAAAAAAAAGAAAAAAGGGCTGTGCAAAACAGCCTTCTCGTCGTCTTCTCCGATCCAGTCGACCTCCAGTTCAATGGTCCGTTCATGGACGTCTTAGGCGTCGAGTTATTTTGGTGCGATAATCGTTTCCAGACAGATTTGTCCTCATTCAAGTTCTTCGTTGTTTCGATCCGGTTAGTGGGTTTTGAGTTTCACTTTTGTCCGTATTTTGTTTTTGATATGCTCGAATCTAAAATCGGTATTCTTGTTTCGTTCGTGTTCATCGTTTTGTTAATTTTTCAGTTTGTTCATGTGAAAGTGTTAGTTTAGTTTTAATGTTGTTAGATTCAAATTGAAATTTAATTAATGTTGTTAGTTTAATTTTAATGTTATTTCTTCTTCGGTTTGTTTCTATTTGATTAAAAGAATTCAGTTGTAATATAGAAATATGTTGGTTTAGTCATTTGGATCTGTCATGTTTGTTGTTTAATATAGATTTAATGCATGTTTATTCTTTGTTTGAAGTTCGTTTTTAATCCAGTAATTTAATGTGAGTCTGTTTTGGTTTTTGATTTGTTGATTTAGTTTGAATCATGTATTTTGTTGTTGATGCTGTTGTCTATTTGCTCATTCATTTTTTGTCTAAGTTAACCAGGATTGGTTCCCAATATGGTTAACTTATTCCCATTAATTTGAAGCTGTATGATTCAATCTGTGTTCATGTGATTTGTTGCTTGAATTTGTTTAGAAATTGGTCATATTTGCTGTATTTTGGTTGAAATCGATTAGGTGAATTGGTTATAGCTGAGGGGGTAGTTTGGTGAATTACAAAACTTTCAGGGGTAAAATGGTAATTTCAGTAAGGTCGGAGGGGTATTTTTGGAATTAAACATTTGTACAATTATTTAATATAATGGGGGACAAGACATAATGTAGTGGGGTGGGAATAATGTAATTATTTATGTTAAAGCATGGGGGACAAGGGTTTAAAATAAAAAAAACAATAAGTAGTGGGGACAAAGCATGCAATTGGGGAAATATTTCGGGTTGGGGATTCAAGACAAGTGTCTTGTTATAAATAGAGTCATTTGACACATTTTAAAAAAATGGAGACTAGGACTTGAACTTGAAAGACTTACTTAGAGAGAGATTTTTGGAGAGAGATTTGAGGAAGACATTCTGAAAATCTCAAGAATGTTGGAGAGTTTAAAAAGAGAAACAAAAACAAAGTGAGAAACGAGTTTAGTTTCGGGTTTAATACACGTGGGTTTGAGTATGTTTGTGGTGATGTGGTTTGTTGCTGTTTAAGTCTTTTACCAACTTTGGGTTTGTTCTATCGAGCTTGCTTGATTTTCTTCAAATTTTCCGGGGTTTTGATTCTGGTTCGGATTGCTGCTGTTGGGTTGCTGTTGCGTTGCTGCTTATTATTGCTGTTGACTCCTCCTCCTTTTCTTCTTGTACTGCCATTTCCAGGTACACATTTGTACACTCTCGGTTTGAAGCGAAATGAAGTATTAACCAGGCTTTGTTACTGTTGAATTCCTCATGTTTATATTTGTGCTTGAATAGAATTTTCCTTTCTTTGTATAAAAATGTAGTTGACTGATTAGTGAGTAATAGGGTTGCATATGTATAACTTCTTCATCTAATAATGTTAGTTTAAATTAATCAAAGACTAGTTAATTTGTTGTGATATTATGGTGTGTCAATCTCATGTTCTAGTATTATTAAATAATAGAATATAGAACGAAAGCAATCTTTCTTTGTACAAACTCGATTGCAATTTTCCATTCGCATTAGCCGTAAACTAATAACTAATAAGTTATGTTTTTTTTAGCATGTAATTAATCGGGAGATTTTCTTTTATTTGTAGAGACAAACTTAATAGAAAAATATATTCACTGTAGGTTTACCCTTTTAAATAAAAATGAGACGAGCCTCGCCAAATAAAACGCACAGATTGCGGGGCCCTCACAAAAATGTACGTGTTAATTACTTAGAACTCGGCATAGGCCGCTTAGCGAACTCCACGGCCTTACCCAAAATAATAATACGCTAATCGCTTTAGGCGCGCATTTTAATAAATCTTACCTTCTTAAACTCGGGTGCACATTTATGTGACCCAAATCCAAATCTCAACGGAGTCGAAATGTGGCTCTAATCACGGGTACATTGATTGTGACGTGGTCCGAGATGCATGTCCACGACGTTGCAAATTCCTTTAAAAAATAAGAATGAGATGAGCCTCGCCGAATAAAAATACAAAATTGTGGGGCCCTCAGTAAATATTTGCTTTAAAATTGCTTAGACTTCGGGATGGACCGTTTAGCAAAATTTCACGGCCCTACCCAAAGTAAATGATACGCTAGTCGCTTTAGGCGCACCTTTAATAATTTAATCTTCTTAAACTCGGGTGCACATTTATGTGATCCAAATCCAAATCTCAACAGAGTTGAAATATGCCAACAACCACGGGTGCATTGATTGTGACGTGGTTCGAGATGTGTTTCCACGATGTTGCAATTCTTGATAAAAATAATAATAATGACAAAAGCGGTTAAAAGTTAAAATTCGCACATAGGTTTAATATGTATTAAATCAGATAATCAAGCCGAATATGACAGTTGACCGACCGTGCTAGAACCACGGAACTCGGGAATGCCTAACACCTTCTCCCGGGTTAACAAAATTCCTTATCCGGATTACTGGTTCGCGGACTGTAATATGGAGTCATTCTTTTCCTCGATTCGGGATTAAATTGGTGACTTGGGACACCCTAAATCTCCCAAGTGGCGACTCTGAAACAAATAAATAAATACCGTTTCAATTGTCCTTTAATTGGAAAAACTCCTTCACCCACGCGGGGTCGGAAAAAGAGGTGTGACACTCTGCCTCTGCATCATTTTCTAGAGACCTTGTCTTTACAATGCTGCCCCCAACTGTTTTATACCCAGATGTTCATGGTACCGCTACCCTTGTCTCTAAGGCAAGGCGATTTTTCTTTAAAATCAAGCTTAGTTGTTTTGCACCTAGTATAAGTTTGTGTCCGTAGTGCTCATCAACTTTTCTCATAAAGCAGGTCCTGCTTAGGTGACCTTTTCAGCTCTTTTCTTTAGACACTTTTTTTGTCTTATCGAATAAGATCAGAGATGGATTTGTGCCTTCGTCAATGCCATATATGCCCCAAATTGTGCTCGACATTACGGGGAAGCTATAGCCAGTTTTGCAGCCCTTTCTTTGCTTCGATTTTGATGCAGGATTAGACCGAAGGGGACTCAAAGAAAAATTATGGGTAAAAACAGAATAATAATTGGAAGCGAAAAAGAACTGTGCTTAAACAAAAGGTGTCCCTTTCGGGGAATGGAATAGGGAGACTTATCTAGAGGTATGTGCCGACTTTAATGAATCATGACATGCATTTTGGACTGGATGCATGATTTGTCTGAGCTGTCTAATTCTCAAAATCCGCCGCAAATGTTCATCTTGAATTTGTCTTGGTTATGCTCATGCCGGAGAATCAAAGACCCTTATTCGGCTAGTAGCGCCCATTGCAGGTTTTCGCTAACTAACCTCTCTCATTTCTTTACTAACCATCACCTTATGGTGCCCATCTGGGTTTTCACCAATAAGACTAGCTCATTTCTCTGTTCACTATCGCCTTATAGCGCCCGTACGGTTTTTCACTGATAAGACTCTCTCATTTCTTTTTTTTCCTTTTTTTCTCTTTTTTTTTCTTTTTTTTATTTTTTTTGACTATGATACTGTATGAGGGAGGTTTCCCAACGTCTTTGGCATGGGGACTTCAATCATTCTTAAAAAACATCGATCAGAAGTTCTTGAAAGTTAAAAAGGCAAAATGAACCTTGAACTGAATTACAACTTTTGGAATCATTTTTATAGAGAGAAAAAAAAATCGTGAAATAAAACAAACTTCTGCCCCAGTTTTGGAGTATTGGGAATATGGATTTTTTGTTCTGATGGGACCGAACCCAGGGTAAGGCTGCCTACGTATCCTTTCGAAATCAGGTCGGACGTAGTTCAATTGTTTAGATTTTTTTTACAAGTTCCAAGAAGTGAGAAACAAGGAAGACAAATACGGCTCAAAAGGATTAACAAAAAGGGTGACACCTATTTGGAATAGCGAGCGAATGATAGCCTTCGCCACTTCAATTTGAGAAAATGAATGCGTGAAAATTCTACAATGGGTATATATGAGACATAATATCTTTTGACTGCATCTGCGTTAATAGTCATGTCTGGTACCCGTCCTTTTTCATCTACCAAGTGCAAGGCCCCTTTTGGTAACACTTTCTTGATGATGTAGGGTCCTTGCTAGTTCGGGGCGAACTTTCCTTTAGCTTCTACCTGGTGCGGAAGGATGCGTTTCAAAATCAGTTGGCCTACCTCAAACTGCCTTGGGCGCACTTTCTTATTGTAAGCGCGTGTCATTCTTTGTTGGTATAACTTGCCGAGACACACTGCTGCTAGCAGTTTTTCATCAATCAACATCAGTTGTTCTAATCGGGTCTTGACCCACTCAGTGTCTTCAATCTCCGATTCCACAATAATTCAGAGAGAGGGAATTTTGACTTCAGCGGGTATTACAGCTTCAGTTCCGTATACAAGCAAATACGGTGTTGCGCCAACAGATGTGCGAACAGTCGTACGGTATCCCAAAAAAGCAAAAGGCAACTTTTCATGACATTGCCTGGAACCTTGGATCATCTTCCTAAGAATCTTCTTGATGTTCTTGTTTGCTGCTTCAATTGCTTTATTGGCTTTTGGCCGGTAAGGGGTAGAATGGCGATGCATGATTTTAAATTGTTCGCATACCTCCTTCATCAAATGACTATTTAGATTGGCTGCATTGTCAGTGATAATGGTCTTTGGGATACCAAAGAGACAAATGATGTTGGAGTGAACAAAGTCTACCACTGCTTTCTTGGTGACTGCTTTGAAAGTGACGGCTTCCACCCACTTGGTGAAGTAATCAATCTCAACCAAAATGAATCTATGCCCATTTGAAGCCTTTGGCTCGATCGGCCCAATAACATCCATTCCCCAAGCAACGAAAGGCCAAGGAGAGGACATGGGATGCAACTCCGAAGGAGGCGAGTGAATCAAGTCACCATGAATCTGGCACTGGTGACACTTGCGAACAAATCTAAAGCAATCTCGCTCCATGGTAAGCCAGTAATACCCTACCCGTAGAATCTTCTTCGCCAAAACATATCCATTCATGTGAGGTCTGCATACCCCTGAATGCACTTCACTCATGATCCGCTCCGCTTCTGTAGCATCTATGCATCTCGACAAGTTTAAATCTAGGGTCCTCTTGTACAGAATTTCCCCATTCAGGAAGAAACCACTGGTGAGTCGCCTTATAGTTCTTTTTTGATCTCCTTTGGCATGCTCTGGATATTCTCTTGTTTTCAGGAATTGTTTTATGTCATGATACCATGGTTCACCATCTGGTTCTGTCTCGATTGTATTACAGTAACCGTGCTGATTCCGAACTTGGATTTCTAGTGGATCAATATGGGTGTTGCCTGGATAAGGGAGCATCAAGGCTAGAGTAGCCAAGGCATCGTCTAGCTCGTTGTGAAACCGGGGAATGTATCTGAACTCGATAGATTTGAATCTTTTGCTCAAGTCTTGTACACATTGTCTGTACGGAATAAGTTTGATATCTCGAGTCTCCCATTCGCCTTGGGCTTGCCGGATAAGCAAGTCAGAATCTCCCATAACTAATAGTTCATGCACATCCAGATCGATGGCCATTTTCAAACTCATGATACAAGTTTCATATTCTGCCGTATTATTAGTACAGAAGAACCGAAGTCGGGCCGTTGCAGAGTAATGGTGTCCAGTAGGTGAGATGAGGATTGCCCCGATCCTAACTCCTTTGATATTGACAGCCCCATAAAAATACATTTTCCATTTAGGGTGATCATCTGGAACCACTTCCTCTATCGAGTCGACCTCTTCATCCGGGAAGTATGTGCTAAGTGGCATGTACTCATTATCAATTGGATTCTCTGCCAAATGATCTGCCAAAGCCTATGCTTTCATCGCGGTGCGAGTGACATAGACGATGTCAAACTCTGTGAGCAGGATTTGCCATTTTACGAGCCTGCCAGTGGGCATTGGCTTTTGGAAGATGTACTTCAAAGGATCCATTCTGGATATGAGGTGAGTAGTGTAGGCCAAAAGATAATGTCTCAACTTCTAAGCGACCCAAGTCAAGGCACAACATGTCCTTTCTAAAAGGGTGTACTTAACCTCATAATCGGTGAACTTCTTGCTCAAATAATATATTGCCTGTTCCTTTCTGCCTGTTGCATCATGTTGCCCCAGAACGCATCCAAAGGAATTATTGATCAATGATAGAAATAAAAATAAAGGCCTACCAGGTTCAGGTGGAACCAGTACAGGGGGTTTTGACAGATAATTTTTGATCCTGTCAAAGGCCTTTTGGCAATCGTCCGTCCATCTGACAGCGACATCCTTTTTCAGCAACTTAAAGATGGGCTCGCACGTGGTTGTGACCTAAGCAATAAACCTACTGATGTAGTTCAACCTCCCGAGCAAACTCATGACCTCTTTTTTGTTCTTCGGGGGTGGCAGATCTCGAATGGACTTTGTCTTAGATAGATCCAAATCGATGCCTCTCCGGCTGACTATAAAACCGAGGAGTTTCCCAGTTGGGACCCCAAATGCACACTTGGCTGGATTAAGCTTAAGGTCATACCTATGAAGCCGTTCAAAGAACTTTTTCAAATCACACACGTGATCGGCTTGTGTCTTTGATTTTATGATGACATCGTCGACATATACCTCAATCTCTTTGTGCATCATGTCGTGAAAAATGGTGGTCATGGCCCTCATGTAAGTTGCCCCTGCATTCTTTAAACCGAATGGCATGACCCTATAACAATAGGTACCCCATGGCGTGGTGAAAGCGGTCTTTTCTGCATCATCCTCATCCATTAGAATTTGGTGGTACCCAGCATAGCAATCCACAAATGATTGGATCTCATGCTTTGCGCAATTATCTACAAGAATGTGGATGTTTGGAAAAGAAAAATTAAGGTCCCTATAGTCGACAAAAACTCTAGTTTTTCCATCCTTCTTTAGCACAGGCACAACATTTGCCACCCAGGTGGTGTATCGGACAGCTCTGACCGCATTAACGCTTAGTTGCTTTATTATTTCTTCTTTGATTTTGTCGCTCATGTCTGTTTTAAATTTTTGTTGCTTTTGTTGGACTGGTGGAAAACCAGGATACGTAGGAAGCTTATGAACAACCAGATCAACACTTAAACCCGGCATATCATCGTAAGACCAAGCAAATACATCTTTGTATTCAAATAAAAGTTGAATCAAGATATCTCTCATTTTTTGTTCAGTGTGAATGCTTATCTTCGTTTCTCTAACTTCTTCAGGACTTCCGATATTAATCATCTCAGTTTCATTGAGGTTTGGCTTAGGCTTGTTTTCAAATTGTTCCAACTCTCTTTTTATTTCCTCAACAATCTCATCTTCCTCATATTCAACCTCTTGATGCGTTATTTCAATATTAGATAGATTTTCAAGATCTGGGCATGAATTCCGCATGCATGTCATGTTATTAAAGCCGGCATTAACAAAACTGAAATGAGAATAAAATGACAGGAATTAGGAAAAGGAAAAGATAGGAAACTTAATAGGAAACTAAACTGCATTTTATTGAATTCGAAAGGATAGAAGGGTTAACATCAAACAAACAATCATCCTGAGATATTTGGATTACAACCCTGAAAGTAACCCAGAATACAAAAAAGGAAGCTGCAAAAGCAGACTACCAAGACTCCTTCCTTGTGGGGAGAGAAGTTGCTTCCCAGTTGGCGAGCATGGTGTCTGGGTCAATTAGTTGCACAACGGCATGACTAGTGCATTCACCAGCCTGGATCATATTCACTTCATAAAACATCTCGCTGAGGTCATGGCAAATTTCATCAATGTTTGCATGCGCCGAGGAATTTTGACCCTCTCGGAGTCGTGGCTTGACAAAAGTGTAGAAAATATGAGGGATAGGCTGTTGCAAGACCCATCCACTCTTTTTGCGGTGTTTGGATTTGTTTTTGTCTGCTTGTGTTGGCCTGAAGCCTAAGCCAAAAGTACCCCGATTTCCTAAAGAAGAAATAGGCTCTGAAATCCCTTGCAGTGATGCCCCCAAACCTTTTCCTGGCTCATAACCTTGTCTCATCATAACCGTAGCCACCATTACAGATGTGGCGGAAAGACAAGGATGCATAATGGGCTTTCCTTCCTCGACATGGTCCACAACAACCACTTCAAAAGCCTGATAGACAATGGACTCAGACCCTTCCTTGGCCACAATACAGGGGATTAACGGGTATTTATAAATGGAAGACTCGTCTTCTCCATGAACAATAATTTCTTGCCCGTCATGTTCGAATTTGAGCATCTGGTGTAAGGTGGATGGCATAGCTCGGGCTGTATGGATCCATGGCCATCCAAGAAGAAAGTTATAAGAAGTGACCATGTCCACTACTTGGAAAACAATCTCAAAGTCCACCGGCCCAATCGTCATGGTGAGGTTGATTTCCCCATGGTGTCTCTCGCTGAGCCATCAAAATCCCGGATGCGAACATTGCTGGGTCGGATTTTGTCCGTATTGATCTTCATGCTTTGCAAAGTAGAGAGAGGGCATACATCTACACTTGAGCCTCCATCAACCATGACTCTCTTTACATAATGCCCCTCACATCTTACTATCAAGTTCAACGCCCTATTGTGCCCGGCTCCTTCCTCGGGAAGTTCATCATCGGTAAATGAGATTCTGTTTACCTCAAAAAATCTATTGGCCATCTTCTCTAACTTATTCACTGTGGTCTCTTTTGAGATACGTGCCTCGTTCAGGACCTTGATTAGTACACGAGCATGCTCTTTGGAATGTATGAGCAGAGATAGTAGAGAGATTTGGGCAGGAGTCTTTCTTAGCTGGTCAATGATTGAGTAATCCTGAGCTTTCATTTTCTTCAAAAACTCTTCTGCCTCTACTTCAGTGACTGGCTTCTTTATTGTAAATTGGCCTCCTCTGATTTGCTTGGCATTCATCAACTCTTCTGGAGAATAACACTTCCCCGATCGAGTCAAACCTCCAGTTTCCCCCACTTCCTCTATGATTTCCTTGCCTTTGTAGGTCATCATAGTTTTTTTGTAGTTCCAAGGGACAGTTTTCGTGTTTGTCACAGGGGGTTGCATGGCAGGTTTGATTATGATCGGCTCTGTTATGCCATTCGCACCGCCCCGATTCTGCCTTATGACGGGGTGTCCTCCAAGGACATACAACCTTGGTCTTGGAACATTGGAGCGAACCTCTAACCTCGAGACCTTGGGCACAAATAAAGTTACCTTTTTTGAGTTCGGGACGCCTTTCACAATCAACGGCACATCTCGGCTTGGTCTTACTTCCAGATTTATTCCTTCTTGAATTGCTCCCACTGCCATTTCTGTTTGGCCGACCGGCTTGTATTCCTGATCTCGGTCAATCATTCCCATGAAATGAACATCGTTATGTTCCGGCAACGGGTTATTTGTCACATTAGGAGGGTCCTTTCCATTCGTTACTATAATTAATTTTTCAGAAATGAGTCTTTCTATGGTTCCTTTCAGAGTCCAACAATCATTGGTGCTATGCCCTGGGGCACCTGAATGATATTCACATCTAGCATTTGCTTGAAATCCATGTGAATTCGGATGCATATGGTGGGGAGAGATAGGTCCAATCATGCCCATTTGCTTCAGCTTCTGGAATAGACTAGAGTATGATTCAGCTAATGGAGTGAATTTTTCTGTCGACCTATGCTCTCAACCATAATCCTGCCTGGGACGAGCATTGTAGGGTGCCCGAAAATTTTGTTGTTGAGGTCGGGGGCCCCTTGGAGCTGGTGCCCGTACCTGATAATTGGGAGGCCGAGCATATGATTGAGCATTGAACACCGTACATTGTGGTGGGCCCACAGAGTATTGAGGAATTGGCGGGGGATAGTAATGTTGAGGGTAGCTGGATCGCCCCTACTAAACTTGCACATAAGGGTGTGATGCCCCTCTTTGAACTTCCCTAGATCCCGAGGTCATCATAGAACCTTCATCTCTCTTTTTCCTATTTGCAAAACTTCCCGACCCATTTTGGATGGCTTGGGTGGTGGTTTTGAGTGCAGCCTGACTTACAATTCTGCCAGTCTTTAAGCCATTTTTGACCATTTCCCCTATCTTGATGCTTCAGCAAAAGGCCTACCCATTGCAGACATCATGTTTTGGAAATAATCAGGCTCTTGAGCATCCAAAAAGACAGTGATCAACTCATGATTATCTATGGGTGGCTTAACTCTGGCCGCCTGCTCCCTCCACTTGATGGCGTACTCCCTAAAGCTTTCCGTCGGCTTTTTCTTCATATTGGATAGGGAATTGCGGTCTGGTGCAATATCAATGTTGTATTGGAGTTGCTTGACGAAGGCCTGGGCCATGTCATCCCAAACATGCCAGTGAGAGATGTCTTGGTCAGTGAACCATTCGGAAGCTACCCCCATAAGGCTTTCCCCAAAGTAAACCATCAGTAGCTCTTCCTTTCCTCCCGCACCCCTCAGCTGGTTGCAGTACCTTTTCAAGTGGGCGATAGGGTCGCCGTGTCCATCATATTTCTCAAATTTTGGGGTCTTGAACCCTCGTGGCAAATGGATGTGAGGGAACATGCATAGATCACTGAATGAAACACTTTTGTGACCACCTAGTCCCTGTATGTTCTTTATATTATGTTCAAGACTTTTCATTTTCCTGGCCATCCCATTGGGCTCAATCGTCGTGGCAGGCATTTCATTTTCCACTTGTGATTCGTATCGAGGAGTCTGATTGTATGGAGCCGAGACCCCAAAATCCATATTCGGAGAATAGTATTGTCCATCATAAGCATGAGATGGTGGCTCATTATTTGGCTTCGTCACAGGAGATGGTGGCGGGATTGTATATACCGGTGCGCCAGACACGACGAGAGGGGTGTTCCTGACCGGTGCGGTTGGAGGTCGCATATTACAGGTATTGGGGGCAGCATGGAGTCTGTAATTCGGCACATACCCTGGTGGTAGAATGGGGTCGCTCGTTGCATGGAGCGGTGGTTGAGTAGCCTGGGGTATGGTGTAAGTTCCCTCTGAGGGATCCTGGGGTGGAGGTCGACCGGAAACCCAAGCTTGATATACATCTGACAGTTGTTGTCTCAATTTTCTTATCTCCTCAGACTCTTGCTCAACTGACTGACCCTGCGGATTGTCACTGACCAACTCGATTTCATCACTGTTATCAATTACTACTGGTCCCGTAGATCTTGTGAAGTAATGATGTGCTGCCAGATTTACCACAAACCAACCACCTTAAACTTACTGGATTAAGAGCCAACAAACGTGTTAGGGTTAGGCATTTTATAGATATGAATTACACGTAATATGTCATGCTCCTAACATCGCCACCATTTCTAAAATGATTTTGGAAAGCTTCAATGTTTCATTCCGTCTTATCAGCTTGTTGCTTATTGACACTGTTATTTCCTTCTTCTCTTTTATTCGTTTTTTTTCACTCGCCTTATTTGATCCCTTACTTTAGAGCCATTTAAAATAAAAACTTGATCGAACCTTTTGTGGGTTGCCTACGTATGTCACCGCATGGAAGAGATCATTAAGTAGTTCAATTGTTTTTTTTTTACAAAACAAACATCTTTTTGGTTCATTTTAGAATTTTTCAAAAAAAAATTCTTTTCATTGATTTTCAAAATAATTCTTTTTTTATACAAGACTCAAAAGGCAAGAGTTACATAAAGATAAACAAGACCAAGCCTAACTAAAACAGACTTTTTAGGATAAAAGGCAAAACAACAAGACTCAAAATGCCAAAAGACTCTTACAGACTCGAAACAACAAAAGCATAATGAAAAAGGACTGATAACTAAATGAAGACTTTGATCTTTGCAGTAGAATCCACCAACATCACTGTAATCAAGGCTCTTGTTCCTGTGCCTGACCCCCAACGTTGCGGTATATCCTCTCCAAGTCTGCAGATATATGACGAACAATGTTTAATGATACTTATGCAAACCGCTCGGGCGTCATTCCCTGGCAACTCCTGCGTGCTCTTGAGGTATATGTGGCTACCTCGAGGATCTTTCCTTTAATGTATTCCTGAGCCACATGCAACTCTTGATTTTGCTGACCACGTGTCTCAGCTAGATCCAGCGCATCACGCTCGCGGTCCAAGGCCATATCTTTCTGGCGCCGATTTTCTAGTAACTCCCCCTCCAACCGATTTATCATACTCTGGTAGTGATGTATTTCTACTTCAAACTCCGCGATCTGTCTCTCCTTGCTCTATTCAACTCCCTCTAACTGATCCCTTAAACCTTTGATTAGTGGAGCGTAACTCATGCGCTCATGATCACGGACTGCCCTGAACTGGGCTTCTCTCTCTTCTTATTCCTGTGCGGTTGTGACCATGTTCTTCTTTCGAATTTGGGATTTGAGTGCTTGCCTCTCTCGTGCCCACTGAGATTTCTCTTTCTCAAAAGCATCATACAACAAATCCTTGTCTACTTTAACGATGCTGAGCTCTTCTTGTAGTGCTCCAAAGTCAGATTCATAACCCCTTTTCATCTCTTCCGCAACCAGCCCAACTCTGTTTCGAATTTCAGCCTCCCACTCTGCGGTGCTCTTCACGACTGTACCTGGTCTATCTGCTAGAGCATCTTGGTTATAGAACCACTCAAGATAAGAAGGATTCAACTCACCACTTCCTCGATCTGCCACCATGGTGCCACGCTCGAGTATCTTAGTGACATTCCAAACACGTTGGGCATAAGCTTCACGAATGGGATCCTCTAATGTTGCTTCCCAGATAAAATTTTCCATAGCCTCTACCGGGGGAACTATTTGTTTGTGACCAGCTGACGTAGAACTCTCATGGTAACATATGACTGATAACCTCGAAGCCCCATTAAGATCAGAAATGGATGGCAAGATGACTTATAGACGACATATTCCGCGGTGAACCAAGGATAATTCCATGTGATCTGATCATCTGTTAAGGAGTGAAGATACTTTCTCCAATCATTGACACTTTCTGGGAAATTGCGGATCTCCGACTCACTCTTCAATCTAGCATTATACTGGTGAACATGATTACCCCAACAAGTACGGTGGTCTACCTGATAAGGACGACGGAAAAGATGATCCATGAACCACATCTGGAGCAGGAGGTTGCAACCTGCAAAGAAACCTTTTCCTTCCCAGCACCTGGTCAAAACGCGAAAGGTATCTGCTAACACCATTGGAAGAGTATAGGAATCATTTCTTTTCATCATCGCTATGACTATCCTAGATAACCGAATGTTGATCTTCCGATCCTCTCTTGGGAAGACCATACACCCCAAGAAAGCTACAATGAATGCTTTCCGTCCATGGCCTCGCCATGTGTGTTGGTTCTGTTTGTTAATTAGCTTCTTCCCATATTTTGAGAACCCCCTTTCATGCCCGTACCTGTCATACAAGAAATCTAGGTGGACCTGCCCTTGTGCCACATGTGCTATCTCGATGTGGCTGATCCATATCTGCTCAAGGAACTTGGTAGCAGTAACGTCCCTGGGAGACAAAAGTCTCTTTGTTCGACTCTTATGCCCCAGGTCGGTATATTCAGCGAATTCCTCCAAGGTAGGAGTCATTTCAAACCCATTGAGACGAAACACATTATTCTTCGGGTCCCAAAAATAAACCAAAGCCTCAATGAGTTCTCGTTTGGGCTCAATCTCCATAATGTTTACCAAGTTTTTCAAATAATCTTTGATCTTTCCTTGTTCAAATCCATCCATGTTGTTCCACCATCGCTTCAATAACCTAGGCACTTTGTCGACAATCTTAAACGGCGAGTGCTCTTCATCTCTCAGCCTCTTGTCAGGTCTCCCACTAACTGAATCCATATCGTACCTATATAAATAAAATTATGAGGTCGGATCCAAATCTTAACTCGAAGAAATGACACCAAACAGACTTCTGGATAAGACAACGGACAAACTTCATATGATAAGAAGGCTATACTCTGGAAGTATTACTTAGGTATCTCGCCGAGGAAAAACAAATAGCTGGACAAAGGGAAAATAATAAAAGGCGACGAAGAGGACAAGATGGTTATTTTTATGAAAATGGCTCTTCAGCACCTCCAAGAAAAGTACTAATGCAGTCTCGATAAAAACATCTGAATACATGGATAAAAAATAAATAAAAGCTTAAAAATGTAATGTTGACATTGGCAAAAATGGCTGGGAACAAAGGACGACATGACAAAAACAAAATGACTATTTTTACGAAAATAGCCCTTCGACACTTCCGAGGAAGGTTGAAAGGCGGTCCCGGCAAAATGGTCAAAAATAAAAACGAAATGGTAAAAGGTGTTAAAAACGACCAAAGTAATCATTTTTTATGAAAATAGCCCTTTGGCACTTCCGAGAAAAGTTTTAAGGCAATTTCCGCAAAAATGGTTCCACATTGGGGAAAAAATGGTAAAATATTAGCTATATCTATGAAAACAACCCTTCGATGGCTTCGAAGAAGGTTTCGAGGTTGTATTGAAAAACATGATCAGACGTAAAGACAAAACGGTGAAAAAGTAAAAGAGAAAGAAAAAAAACAAAAACAAAAAAAACAAAACTATCGATTTTTTTTATTTATTAAGAGAAAAATATTATGGACACACCGATTTCAAAAACTCTTGCAAAAATGGGGGCCAACCCTGATGAAGGTTTCCTACGTACCCCACTAAAATTGTTAGAATCGGACCTGCGTAGTTCAAACCAAGACTAGACCATTTTTATATTATTTTTTTATTTGGTAAAAATGAATTACCTGTACAAAACTAGGGAATGACTTTTCTTTTTTTTTTCTTTTTTCGCTCAACTAATTTTCTAAAGCCGGTCAACAAATGCAAGCAAGCCTTCCAAATGATGCAACAAGTAGCACATAAGTGAACATGATGGTCTCAAAAAGGATACCTGTCTTATACGGACTCGGCCCCCGTGCCGAGCTTCGCTACGTCAAGTGCATATGATGCAACAAAACGATCCTACTAGGGATAACCAGTCATGTGGCTTGTTCTTCTATGTTTCAAAAGTCTTAGGGGATGAGGCGTATCTAGACTGTCCATAAAATGAGTGAACAACTCGAGTTGGGAAGGGGTAGCGTACCGGGAGCAATACTTCTCCGGCTTAACTACTGGACCCTCCCCGTTCTTAAATATGGGTGACTAATAATCCTTCACCGGGAGCCCAGGACCACCGGCTTTATCTCAACAAAGAATGAGGTGCGTATCCGCGATTCCCGAGGGTGTATTCAGAAGACTCAGAGGGGGGTGCGCAAGAAGACAATTTATAAAACAATTCAACAATATCAAAGCGGTAAAGAGTAAGCAAGTAGCATATTATGCCTAAATAGATCACAGTTATAAACAAAAAATTAATAAAGCCAAATAAAGTCAATGTACAAGCTCGAATTCACGCTGGATGTCCCCAGCAGAGTCGCCAGAGCTGTCACACCCCTTTTTACCCCTCCAAAAGATATGTACAAAATGTAACGTGTTATGCTACGAATTTGTGGGTTAAAGAGTTTTTCCAATTAAAGTGACAATTTTGAAATAGGGATTATTTTTGTTATTCAGAGTCGCCACTTGGAATTGATTTGTTGGTATTCCAAGTCACCTTTTATTTGAATCCCTAGTGAAAGGAAGGTTTGACTCTTTTATTATTGGTCTGCGAAAATAAAGTCCGGATAAGGAATTCTGTTGACCGAGGAGAAGGTGTAAGGCATTCCCCGAGTCCCGTGGTTCTAGCACAGTCGCTTTATTGACTACATTTGGCTTAAATTAATTTTGGATAAACTGTGATTTATATTATTTTTCATATTTTTACCTATCCACTTTTGTCTCTTGATTATTAGAAAAATTAAAGAATATTTTTTAATAAGAAGATGTCATAACCACACTACGCAAGCGAGTGCATGATCGACAAAATTTATTATTTAATCATAACGGCGCTACGCAAGCGAATCTGCAGTCATGACAAACGATTGTTAGCATGTTATTTACGTCTGGAAAAATTACTACATTCGAAGAGATTAGATTTGAAATAAAATAAAAAATCAACTATCGCGCTATGCAAGCGAATTCACGATCTTAACAAAAAAAATACTAAATTAAGAATTAACTAAAATTAATGGGCATGGTATGAGATTATTAAATTAATTTATCAAATATTCAAACATCACGCTACACAAGTGATTCCGTGAGTTAAAGCGCGCCTACTAATTGCCTAGCGTTTAAAAAGGAAATGAGTTAATTAAAAATAGTAGAAAAATCTGATATTATTACTATTTTTCTAGCTTTATAGTTGGGAAAAATTAAGCAAACAAAAGTTGGACCAACTTAATCTATTTTAAAAGAAATGAGCCAACTTCTTGTTAAAAAAAAATGGGCCAGCTTGTAAAGAGCTCTTGGGCTGCTGGAATTTATTATTAAAATGGACCAAGAAATGGATTTTAATTGGCACAATGTTATATAGAAGAAAAGAGGGTAATTTTGTTGTTTAAAGGTAAATGGGCCAGCTTTTATTTTTTGGTTCAAAAAGGCCCAAAGTTGATACAATCTCGGTTCTTTACTTAGTTTGAATTTATGACCATTAACTACATAGTCACAATTGTATAAACACACACTTTACAAAAATAGCCACTTTTGTAAATCTGGAAAAATGGCCAGATTAAAAAAAATTATCATAACATTCCTAGAAGCATATGTTGGCAGTGAAATTTCAGCAACTAAAACGAACTCATGCTATGTGTTATACATCTAAAGTCATTCATGGCATACTTAGATATCACATTCAAAAAACTTGCAACTCAATATTCAAGTATTATGAAGGACTATATTCACATTATCACATGTTTGATACATAACAATAACATACAAGCTCTTTTGTTGTCAAATTATTCATCATATCAAACACATTTAAATGGTGCAGTATGTTCAAGTTATTCCCATTGCTGAAAATACGTACGTTACGAGTCTTAAAGGATTACCTGGATAGCAAAAGAATAAATAGTAGTTCAGCAACTAAAGCAGCATAAAAACAGCAGCAAAACAGCAACAAAACCAGCAGCAAATCCGTGTTAAAACAACCCGAAAACTTAGAGAGGAAACCCAGAAACGAACTCTAAAGAGGACTTATACTTTTCTAAAAGTTTGCACTCTAAGATTCACTCCCAAAGCTCACCATTTCAGCTCACTTTTCATGTGTTCAACTGCTGATTTTTTTTTTATGTTTTTGTGTGTTCAATGCAATTATTCCATCTCCCTGGAAGTGTGATTGAGTCCCCCTTATATATCAAAACAACCAGCTATTTCAAAAAATTAAAAATCAATCTTTTTGACAGATTTTCTACAAAATCTGCTCTTAAATTCAAAAGGCCAGACTTTGTGGTTCAAATCTTGTTAAGTATTTCAAACAAAATCTGTTCTCCACTATTCAAAGACAGACTTTTATTCAAACACTGTGCAAAAGTCTACATTTTCTTACCAAACAATTTGACTTTTGAGTATTGTACTCAAAGAGTCTTGAAGCAGTAAATAAACAACCAAACAAGTACCATATACTCTTAAGTATTCTGCACTACCTCACTTTTATTAATACAAAACTATTTTACTACTTCAACAAGTGCAAAAACAGAAAATTGAACATTTCAAACTTCAAAAATTAATGCTAAAATAATTAATAATAGACCAAAATAAAATCTGAAAATTAAGAATAAAAATAAAAAATCATCCATGAAAAAGAATAGGATTTTTACCATTTTACAATTCAAGTGGCCGAAAAAATGGTGGTATGCCAAAAGAGGGTGTTCAAGGAGGTCGCTGGAATTTGGCCGGATTTTTGTCGCCGGATTTTCAGGGTGAAATTGGCATCAATAGCTAAGTCTTGAGGAGCTCTATCCATTGATGTAGGTATTGTGGGGTGGTAGTGGTTGGAGCTTCAAGGATTTGGGCAAAAAAGTGACGGAAAAGTTTCCAAGATCTAAGATTCAAGGAGTTTGAGGGATTTTTGAAGGATTTGGTTTGGAGATATGGAAAGAGGAAGTTGTGGAGATTACATGGTGTGAATTTGGAGGTGTTTGGAGGTGGTCCGCCGGCGGCGGCGATTTCCGGCCGGCGACGGTGGGCGGAGATGGGGCGGCGTAGAGAGAGTGAAGAGAGAGAGAAGAGAAATGAAGGAGAGGGAAAGAAGAGAGAGGAAATAAGGGGGAAATGGGGCAAATTTTTGGGGATTTTGGGCTTTAAATACCTAGGATGAAGATCAAACTAGGACCGTTGGATTAAATCAAGATGGGTGGATGAGATTGAATCTTGTTACTTAACCAAAACGACGTAGTTTCAAGACCAAACTACATCATTTTAAGCTCTTCTTGGAAGCTCCTTTTTGGACCGGATTTGGGCTCTTTAGGCTCAAATTTTGGGCCAATTTTGGCACAATTTTAATTAAATTACACTAGCCCAATCCCTACCCCATTTATCAAACAATTACTCAACTCCTAAAATCTATACATACACAAATAAGAACAAATACACACACACACACACACACATATATATATACACACACACACACACACACACACACACACACACACACACATATATATATATATATATAAGGCAAAAATTAGGCATTTACAATGATAGTTTCTCCGCTTAGCCACCAACCTATGGTACCACAGCAACTCTAACACCAGTCGTAAGTTCTCCAAGTGACCCTCCCATGTGAGACTATATACCAAAATGTCGTTGAAGAATACAAGAACAAATCGGCGCAAATATGGTTGAAACACTTCATTCATGGTGTCCTAGAAAGTGGATGGTGTGTTAGATAAACCAAATGGCATTACCAAGAACTCATAATGTCCCTCGTGTGTATGAAATGCAGTTTTGGCCACATCTTCAGGCCTCACTCGAATCTGATGGTAGCCTGACAACAAGTCTATCTTAGAAAAGTATTGCGCTCCATAGAGCTCATTAAACAGTTCATCAATTGTGGGTATAAGAAATCTATCCCGTATTGTGACTTAATTAAGGGCCCTATAATACACGCAAAATTGCCATGTTCCGTCTTTTTTGCTAACCAACAACACTGGTGAAGAAAAGGGGCTGGTGCTGGCTCGAATTAACCTTTCATTTAATATTTCATTGCGAGCTACTCCATCACCTACTTCTGGAAATAAGGAAACCGATATGGTTTTATGTTGACAGGTTCTGTTCTAGCCACCAAATGGATGGCATGGTCTTGTGAACGAGTAGGGGGTAGACCTTGTGGTTTTTGAAACATATCTGCAAAGGATTCTACCATGGCCAACAGAGCTGGTTAAGTTTGCTCATCCACCAGGGATGTTGAGGGCACTATATGCAAGCTGTAGTAAGAGGAGATGGAATTTGTAGCTGTGTACCTATGCAAATTTTGCAATTGCACCGGCTGGGCGCAAGATGGTACAAGCCCCTTCCAACGCACTGCAACTCCTTGGTGGTTGAACTCAAAAATAAACTCAGCATAATCAGTGACAACTCGCCCCAAAGTAGAAAGCCGGGTTGTACCTAGAACCACATCAGCCCCATGTAATATAAGCACATATAAGTCGAGGGGAGGGCAAAACCCTAGACAGTGAGGAAAACTTTCTGCATAACCCCTTCACATCTCAAGCGTTGGCCACTACCCACCACTACTGCAAAATTAGGAACGGTTTCCACTGCCAACTCTAGAAAGATCGCCACCGTGGATTGAATGAAGTTATGATCACTGCCACCGTCCACTAAGACTTGGACCGGAGAATTATTTACGTGCCCTAAAAATCGAAGAATCGAGGAGGAATTACCTCAGCTAAGGCATGATAAGAGATAGCTGAATGTTCTTGCACCTTTACGTACTGCAATTCTTCGGCTAAAATATCATTAGGAACAAATGGTTCTTGTAGCATTGTTTCTATCTCGGAAGCATCATTGAGGAGTAATAAGTGCGGAGGAGACTTACACTTGTGTCTGGCAGTGTACTTTTCTTTGCAATAATAGCATAGCTCCCGCTCACGGCGACTTTGAATTTCAGCATGGGTGAGCCATTTTATCGGCGTTAGATTTGCATTGAGAGCTACTGGTGTGACTGAGGAGGCGGAATTGGTATACGAGGAAGAATGATTAAGGTTAGGTAACAGAGGAGTACCTTTTTTAGCAAACACGGGTCGAGTTGGATCTTTCTCTAACTGGATCCGACGTTCATGTATGTGGGCCTTGGTTAGGGCCTCTTCAAAAGTTTTGGGCTCGTTACTCAATACTGAATTTTTGTTATCCTCCCTCAGAATAGAGGTAAAGAATTTCAACATCAACCTTTCAAATAAGTCATCGGTTTCATTAGTGATGGCTTCGAACTTGCTCTGTAATTCCGACACGGTGGTGATCTTCCGGAGCTTCACTTACCTTCCCTCCGCCAACCCGATACCCTCCTACTTAAAGCGAATTTTCACCTTTTCTATGAAGTGTGGCCAATCTACCAACTGTTTGTTCTTACAACTAGCGGTACCTTTCCAGTGGTTCCCTATCAATACATAACGATGCCACAATTAACTGCTCGTTGGGCTCAACTCTATAGAAATTAAAATAATGCTCTGCCTGGAATATCCATGCTTCTGGATTGGCACCATAGAACCAACAGAATTCTGGTTTGTGCCGAAGTATGGTGTTTGCTGGTCCCTGGTTTTGTCGAACGATCGTCATTGCTGGATCACGTCTGTTAATTTTCGCCGGAGTGTTGGGCGCCACAACCTCCATTAGCATCTCATGTATCTCTACCATTTTCTTAGAAAATGAATCCTTCATGTCTTGAATTGAAACCCGTAGTGAATCATCGATAGAGGCCTTGAGTACTTTGTTGTCTTCTATTATACACATCTGGATGAAAGTGTGAGCACCTAATTTTTGACCATGCTTGAATTTTTCCCAATTCCCTCACGTCATTTAGCTCATACCTTACCACCAACACAATTATTCTCTCACAACTCACATTCCACCCTTACACTTTCCAACTCACATTCCACCGTTACACTTTAACTCCCATGATCCCCTCCACCATATGAGAAAACAACTCACACTCCACAAACACACATGAACAACATATAAAAAAAGGATGAAAAAGCAAGAAAAGTGACAGCCATGAACTCCATTTTCGGCCATCCAAAAACAACCATAAAAAGCCCCTCAAATCCATAACCAAAGGGCAAAAAAGAGGTCCTAAAAATCATCTTCTAACGTCATTAAAGGAGCTACAACTTTAGCTCCATTTTGAACCAAAAAAAGAGCTGAAAATCTACCCCAAAACCAGCCCTCTTCTCTGTCCAAAAATAGTCCCATAACTTCCTCAAAACAACTGCAAAATCCAGCCCAAGAGAGAGGCAAAAATCATTTGCGAATCTGCTGAAAAATCAGTCCAAAAACCAGTCAAAAACTCCATTGAAAGCACCTTAAAATAGTCCACTTTTTCACATAACGCAGTAACATTTTTCAAGTTTGAGTTCCGTCGAAGTTGCCGGTGTAATTTCGTGGTTGAATTAGCAAGGTCGTGTGATAGAGCTCCAGTAAACGTCCTACCCACTTCCAAGCTTGTAGGCATTTTTCATTGTAATACGACGTTGAAGATTCACTATTAACATGAAAGAAAATTTATCCATTGAGGTTTACCCTTCTACTTTCGTTAAATTTTTTTTATTTCTATACATGTGAATATATCTTTTGAAGCATGAAATTTGTGAAAATTATTCAATGTGATTTAGATTTTTGTTACTTGATTATCTTATTAGTTGTTTTATTGGTGTAGTTCTTGAATATCCTATCATGGTTAGTTTTTTACTTGTAGTTAAAACATAAAAATTGCATGTTAACTAGACAATGTGGGGTAGTATTTTAATAGCCAGAGTTACCAAACAATTTATTGAGTAGCTACATTAGACAAGCTAGGCTTTGGACCACAATAATTTCTGTTAGGCCCAATTTAATAAGAACAAAAGCTAACCCATTCTTCTCGATTATTCAATAACTCCTTACTTCACAATACATCTCAAATGTAGTTAGCAAATCATTCATAAATGCATTAGAATGATTTAGGCGCGTTTTAATAAATAAATTATCATAATTATGGATACGTTCGTGTGGCATAGTTATGATCCCACTAATAAATCATGGTACGCGTTCGCACAACTTTGGCCACACAATCCTAATAAATAATAAAAATATATTAATTGTGTACACGTATGTGTGACATAATTTTGACACAATAAACAAAACAGATTCACGCACGTGATTCGTTTCAAAGATAATCCCATTTTTTATAATAAAAAGCGGATAGATAAAATATGAAAACCAAATAAATTATAGTTTATCCAAAATTAATTCAAGCCAAGTTATTGTCAATAAAGCGACCATGCTAGAACCAAGGGACTCGAGGAATGCCTTACACCTTCTCCCGGTCAATATAATTCCTTACTCGGACTTTGTTTTCGCAGACCAATAATAAAAGAGTCAAATCTTCCTTTGAATAGGGATTCAAATAAAAGGTGACTTGGAATACCCAAAAATCAATTCCAAGAGGCGACTCTAAACAATAAATAATCCCTACTTCAAAAATTTCACTTTAAATGAAAAAACTCTTTAACCCACAATCCATAATATTTTACATCCATATCTTTTGGAGGGGTAAAAAAAGGATGTGACAGTCTAGCGACTCCACTGGGGAATACTTAATAAGAATTGGAGCTTGTACATGTTGACTTTTTATTTGGCTTTATTAATTTTGTAAATATTGTGATTTATTTGTGCCTAATGTGCTACCTGTTCGCTTTTTATCATTTTGATATTGTTGAACTGTACATATAAACTATTTTCTCACGTGCCCCCTCTGAGTCTTCTTGAAATTAAAAATTGGGCATTTGCTTGACATAGCCTGATTTCTTTGAGATAGCTGAGGTGCTTGTCGCCCGGTGAAAGATTTTAGTCACACATATTTTTAGGCGGGGAGCACCACCAATTAAGCCGGAAAGCAATGCTACCGGTACACTGACCCTCCTCGACTCGAGTTGTCTGCTCGAGTAAGCCAGTCTAGATACCTTCTCCCACCAGGATTTAAACCTACAAGAACAAACCTCATGTCGGATATCCCTAGTAGGTTCGCTTTATTTGCATCACATGCATTTGACTTAGCGAAGCTCGGCATAGGGACCGAGTCCGTATAAGATAGGTATCCTCTTTGAGACCATCATGTCCACTTATGTGCTACTTGATACATCATTTGGAAGGCTTACTTGCATTGTCGACCGGCTTTAGAAAATTAGTGTAGCGGAATTATTTTTTTAAAAAAAAAGAGAAGAAAAAAGGGAAGTCATTCTACTAGTTTAGCGCAAATAAACCCTTTAAATAAACCCTTCAAACCATTTTCTTGAAAGTCCTTCTTTCGAAAATTAAGAGGTAACATCGAAAATTCAAAAAAAATTCTTTCTTCTTTAGAAAAATAGAAAACAAATAAAAATTCAAACAAAAAATATATTTTCTTTTTACTTTTAAAATTCCTAAAGTTCAAATCAAAAGCAAATGACTTTTTAGAAGTCTTTCTCTAAAATAAAAAAAAATTATAAAAAAATCAATCAAAATAAAAATTCAAAAAATATTTCCTTACTTCTTTTAAAGTATTTCTTTCAAAAATTCCAAAAAACAATCCAAAAAAGTGTTTTCCTTTTTTCTTAAAGCTTTCATGGTGTGAGTTTTATAAAAAGTAAAAAAAAAAGCTATTTATCTACTCCATTCTCGATCTTCCTAAACTACGTAATGATCTGATTCATGCGACGTCATGATACGTAGGCAATCCATATCGGATTCAATCATATCCATAAACACATTGAGTGAAAAAAATAAACAAAAAGAAAAAAAATAAGAAAAAAAGAAGAAAAATATTGAAAAAAGAAAACGAAAAAAGAAAGATAGAAAAAAGTGACAGAAACATGTTGAAAAGGGAACCATGATGGTTTCAAGCTCGAGGGGGGCCCGAGGTCATTCAGCCAATCACATGTGCCTCATATGGTCCCACCATACTATTATCCCCTTCAAGATGCTGCTTATGTCGTGTCACCGCCTCCCTATGCGGTAATAAACGTGCAACCCTACCCATGGCCACAACATTATCCGCAAAATTGAGCTTCACTTCCCAGAAATGCCTATCCTTACCAAGCTCCATATAATCCTTAACCAAATGATCCCCAATACAATCCTCGCCCAAGAGAGCCGTTCAGAAAGAATCAGTTCACCCCTATTGGTGAATCGTATTCAAGCTTGTTCCAAAAGCTAATCAGACTAGATCTATTGCAGCCAGTGGCCCCGAACCGGCCAAACCCCGAGTCCCCCACGCACCGAGCTGATTCTAGATGTGAATACCACTCTGGAGCAGTGGGACACAGTACAAAGGATTGTTGGACACTCAAAAGGGCAGTTGAAGATTTGATTGGAGCTGAAAGAATTGTTTTTCAGGATGAAGAGGCCCCTAATATGATGAACAATCCTCTGCCTACTCACATCAATGTGCCAGTAGTCGGAATATTTTGTGAAGATGAGAAATTTGATCTGGCACTAAAGGCCATTGCATTCATTGCCGAGACAAAAAAAAAGAGAAAAAAGAAAAAAAAGGGTTGCCAAAGCTGAAAGTTCCCTATCAGATGAGAGTCTTGGTAACCGGTCTTGCTATCTTTTATGTGTTCGGATTATTTCAGAATATGATCCGAATGTTTTACTTTATTGTCTTACTTTCCAATGTAAACCCTTCTATCTCATTGTCCAGTAATGTTTTTTTCTTAATCTTGTCACTTTTCTTATTCTCTTTTGAGTTCTATTAATGCAGATTTTAATGACATGACACGCTTGCGGATTTCATGCCCAGATCCTAAAATGTTGTCAGACCCCGAATAATGAAGTAAGAAACAGAATGTTTTGAAGACAAGGCTTGTAAGAAAATAAATAGAAAATTGGAACGAAGTTGAGATTTCTTAATAGAAAATTGGAACGAAGTTGAGATTTCTTCTCTTCGGGCCATTCTTGAAGTCGAGATTGAGGATAAACATTGGGTCAGGACCCGATTGAAACAATTGACATTGATTGATTAAAAACTATTGGCCGCAGTCTGCCATGGGCAGTTATACCAACAAAAATGGCCCATGCCTACAACAAGAAAGTGTGGCCTAGGAAATTTAGATTGGGGCAACTCCTTCCGAGACGTATTCTCTCGCATCATGAAGAAGCTAAAGGAAAGCATACTCCAAATTGAAAAGGTCCATACATTGCAACAGGAGTATTGCCAAAAGAGAGCATTGTACCTTGGAAGCATCGAAGGTAAATATCCCTGAAACAACCGTCAACGCGGATGCAGTCAAAAGGTACTATGTTTGAGCCTCTATGTAGCATTAATGTTCTCTGATTAGGATGATGAAGGCTTTCATTCTCGCTACCCAAACATCATTAAACTTTTTGCTAACCATTTTGAGTCGGTTACCTTTCTTTGATCATCCTCTTTGGAACCTGAAAGTATTATTGAAAAGAAAAAAAAACAAAAAGGACAAAAATAAAATGAAATGAAAAATGGCAAAAAAAAAAAGAAAAAAAAAGAAAGGAAAGAAAAAAAAACAGAAGGAAAATAAAATAAAAATCAAAATAAGGTCATGATTGAACTACGTTTGACTTGATTCCAAAAGGATACGTAGGCAGCCTCGCTTTAAGGTTCAGTCACACCAAAATAAAAATTCACATTCCCCAAAAGTGAAAACTGGGGCATATATAATAATGGTTTGGTGATGGTTTCGCCTGAATGGTTCCAAAATTGTAATTCAATCCAAATTCTTTTAACCTAAATCCTTTTCAAGTCCTTCCGATCAATCGACGAGAATGTTCAATAATTGAAGGATACAATTACTTGGATCTAATACAACCAAATGAGAAAAAATAAAATAAGAGAGTCTTATTGGTGAAAATCCTCATGGGCATCGTAATGTGATGGTATGTAAAGAAACCAAAATGAGAGAGTCTTGTAGTGAAAACTCGCAAAGAGCACTATAAGGCAATGGTAAGAAGAGAAATAAGAGAGGTTAGTTGGTGAAAACTTGCAAAGGGCGCCTCTAATTGGAAAAGGGATCCTCATTTCCATTGGCATCGACACATCATTGGGTAAGGGTTATCGATTTTGAGGCAAAGGTTGTGATGAATTTCTGAGAGTCGGACTGTTTACACAGATCAGACATCCAGTCCAAAAGGCATGTCATGTTCATTGAAGTCTGCATATATTCCAGATAAGTTCTTTCCTTTCCCCGAAAGGGAGACCTCTTACCTAAATTCACTGTCAATTTCATTGTTTATTTTTCTTTTAATCCCTTTCGGTCTAACTCTATTCCAAAACCAAGGCAAAGAAGGAATAACAAGACTGATTTATAGGGCTCTTGATTGAAGCAAAAAGATAGATTGAAAGGGCACCCAACCTCGGAAAGGGTATCAAGGCCACAAACTGGCCACCACTTTAAAACCTCACAATTTTTCTTTTTTTGAAGTAGGAACAAAGTAGTGCAGAATGGCTATTCCTATAGGACGAATGCCATCAAAGGTAAGTTTCCTAAAAATCTTCACTTTCCTTTATTTCTAGAATAAATCACTGCAGTGTATGCCTCACATTTTCATAGCTTAACCCAAGTAGAAGCTTTTCGCCTAGGGGATAAAACTCATAGTTCCGGGTAGAAGTACTCTTTGCTCAGGTTGTTTTACGTACCTTAACTCAGGTAGAACCTTTTTGCCTAGGGGGATCCAGCTCATAGTTTCGGGTAGAAGTACTCTTCGCTGAGGTTGTTTTTATGCAGCTTAACCCAGGTAGAACTTTTTCGCGTAGGGGGATCCGGTTCATAGTTCCGAGTAGAAGTACTCTTCGCTCAAGTTGTTTTTAAGCAGCTTAACACAGGTAGAACATTTCGCCTAGGGGGATCCGGCTCATAGTTACGGGTAGAAGTACTCTTTGCTCAGATTATTTTTACGCAGCTTAATCCAGGTAGAACCTTTTTGCCTAGGGGGATCTAGATCATAGTTCTGAATATAAGTACTCTTCGCTCAGGTTATTTTTATGTAGCTTAACCCTGGTAGAACCTTTTCGCATAGAAGGATCCAACTCATAGTTCCGGGTAGAAGTACTCTTCGCTCAGGATGTTTTTACGCAACTTAACCCAAGTAGAACCTTTTCGCCTAGGGATCCAGCTCATAGTTCCGGGTAGAAGTACTCTTCACTCAGGTTATTTTTACAAAGTTTAACCCAGGTAGAACCTTTTAGCTTAGGGGGATCCAACTCATAGTTCTGGGTAGAAGTAATCTTCGCTGAGGTTGTTTTTACGCAGCTTAACCTAGGTAGAAACTTTTCGCCTAGGGGGATCCAGCTCCTATTTTCGGGTAGAATTACTCTTCGCCCAGGTTTAGTTTTCATGGCTTAGCTCGGGTAGTACCATTACGCCTAGAGGAATCCATCTCATAGTCCCGAGTAGAATTACTCTTTGCCCAGCCTTGCATTTTGTAGCTTAACTCAGGTAGAACCTTTTCGCCTAGGGGGGTCCAGCTCATAGTTTTCGGGTAGAAACACTCTTTGCTCAGGTTTAGTTTATGTAACTTAACCCAGGTAGAACCATTTTCGCCTAGAGGGATCCAGCTCACAGTTCCGGGTAGAAGTACTCTTCGCTCAGGTTGTTTTTACGCAACTTAACCCAGGTAGAACCTTTTTGCCTAAATGGATCCAGCTCATAGTTCCGGGTAGAAGTACTCTACACTCAGGTTGTTTTTACATAGCTTAACCCAGGCAGAACCTTTTCGCCTAGGGTGATCCAGCTCATATTTGCATGTAGAAGTACTCTTCGCCCAAGCATAGTTTACGTAGCTTAACCTAAGTAGAACCTTTTCGCCTAGGGGGATCCAGCTCATAGTTTCGAGCAGAAGTACTCTTGGCTCAGGTTATTTTTACGCAGCTTAACCCAGGTAGAACCTTTTCGCCTAAGGGGATCCAGCTCATATTTTCGGGTAGAAATACTTTTTGCCCAGGCTTTGTTTTTATGCAACTTAACCCAGGTAGAACCTTTTTACCTAGGGGGATCCATCTCCTATTTTCGGGTAGAAGTACTCTTTACCCAGGTTTAGTTTTCATGGCTTAGCTCGGGTAGTACCATTACGCCTAGAGGAATCCATCTCATAGTCCCGAGTAGAATTACTCTTTGCCCAGCCTTGCATTTTGTAGCTTAACTCAGGTAGAACCTTTTCGCCTAGGGGGGTCCAGCTCATAGTTTTCGGGTAGAAACACTCTTTGCTCAGGTTTAGTTTATGTAACTTAACCCAGGTAGAACCATTTTCGCCTAGAGGGATCCAGCTCACAGTTCCGGGTAGAAGTACTCTTCGCTCAGGTTGTTTTTACGCAACTTAACCCAGGTAGAACCTTTTTGCCTAAATGGATCCAGCTCATAGTTCCGGGTAGAAGTACTCTACACTCAGGTTGTTTTTACATAGCTTAACCCAGGCAGAACCTTTTCGCCTAGGGTGATCCAGCTCATATTTGCATGTAGAAGTACTCTTCGCCCAAGCATAGTTTACGTAGCTTAACCTAAGTAGAACCTTTTCGCCTAGGGGGATCCAGCTCATAGTTTCGAGCAGAAGTACTCTTGGCTCAGGTTATTTTTACGCAGCTTAACCCAGGTAGAACCTTTTCGCCTAAGGGGATCCAGCTCATATTTTCGGGTAGAAATACTTTTCGCCCAGGCTTTGTTTTTATGCAACTTAACCCCGGTAGAACATTTTTGCCTAGGGAGATCTATCTCCTATTTCTGGGTAGAAGTACTCTTCACCCAGGCTTAGTTTTTTTTGCTTAACCCGGGTAGAACCTTTTCACCTAGGGGAATCCACCTCTTATTTCCGAGTAGAAGTACTCTTCGCCCAGGCTTAGTTTTCATAGCTTAACCCGTGTAGAACCTTTACACCTAGGGGTATCCAGCTCATAGTTCAGAGTAGAAGTACTCTTCGCTCAGGCTTGGTTTTCGTAGCTTAACCTAGGTAGAAACGTTTTGCCTAGAGGGATTTAACTCTTATTTTGGGGTAGAAGTACTATTCACCCTGGCTTAGTTTTCATAGCGTAACCCAGGTAGAACTTTTTCGCCTAGGGGGATCCAGCTCCTATTTTCAGGTAGAAGTACTCTTCGCCCAGGCTTAGTTTTCATAGCTTAACCCAGGTAGAACATTTTCGCCTTGGGGGATCCAGCTCCTATTTCTAGGTAGAAGTACTTTTCGCTCATGCTTAGTTTTCACAACTTAACCCAGATAGAACCTTTTCACCTAGGGGGATCCAGCTCCTATTTCCGGGTAGAATTACTCTTTGCTCAGATTGTTTTTACGCAACTTAACTCTGGTGGAACCATTTCGCCTATGGGGTCCAGCTCATAGTTCTGGGTAGAATTACTCTTCGCCGAGACTTAGTTTTTGTAGCTTAACCCTGGTAGAACCTTTTCACCTAAGAGGATCCAACACCTATTTCTGTGTGGAAGTATTCTTCGCCCAGACTTAGTATTCATAGCTTAACCCAGGTACAATCTTTTCGTCTAAGGGGGATCCAGATCATATTTCCGGGTAGAAGTCTTTATCGCCCAGGCTTAGTTTTTATTGCTTAACCCAGGTAGAACATTTTCGCCTAGGGGGATCCAGCTCATAATTTTGGTAGAAGAACTCTTCGCCCAGGCTTAGTTTTCGTAGCTTAACCCGGGTAGAACCTTGTAGCCTAGGGGAATCCAGCTCATAGTTTCGGGTAGAAGTACTCTTCACTCAGGTTGTTTTAGATATCTTAACCCAGGTAGAACCTTTTTGCCTAGGGGATCCAGATCATATTTTCGAGTATAAGTACTATTTGCCTAGGCTTAGTTTTCATAGCTTAACCCAGGTTGAACCTTTTCGCCTAGGGGGATCCAGCTCCTATTTCCGGGTAGAAGTACTGTTCGCCCTGGCTTAGTTTTCATAGATTAACCCAGGTAGAACATTTTCGCCTAGGGGAATGCAACTCCTATTTCTGGTTAGATGTATTTTTCGCCCATGCTTAGTTTTCACAGCTTAACCCGGATAGAACCTTTTCGCCTAGGGGGATCCAGCTCATATTTCTGGGTAGAAGTACTCTTCGCACAGGTTGTTTTTCCGCAGCTTAAACCAGGTAGAACCTTTTCCCCTAGGGGGATCTATTTCATATTTTCGGGTAGAAATACTTTTCGCCCTGGCTTTGTTTTTACGCAACTTAACCCAGGTAGAACCTTTTAACCTAGGGGGATCCATCTCCTACTTCCGTGTAGAAGTACTCATCACCCAGGCTTAGTTTTTATTGCTTAACCCAAGTAGAGTCTTTTCACCTAGGGGGATCCAGCTCTTATATCTGAGTAGAAGTACTCTTCGCCCAGGCTTAGTTTTCATAGCTTAACCCATGTAGAACCTTTTCGCCTAAGGGTATCCAGCTCATAGTTCCGAGTAGAAGTACTCTTCGCTCATGCTTGCTTTTCGTAGCTTAACGTAGGTAGAAACTTTTTGCCTAGGGGGATCCAGCTCCTATTTTCGGGTAGAAGTACTATTCGCCCTAGCTTAGTTTTTATAGCTTAACCCAGGTAGAACCTTTTTGCCTAGGGGGATCCATCTCCTATTTCCAGGTAGAAGTACTCTTCGCCTTAGCTTAATTTTCATAGCTTAACTTAGGTAGAACATTTTCGCCTAGGGGGATCCAGCTCCTATTTCTGGGTAGAAGTAATTTTCACTTATGCTTAATTTTCACAGCATAACCCAGATAGAACCTTTTCACCTATGGGGATCCAGCTCATATTTCCAAGGAGAAGTACTCTTCGCTCAGGTTGGTTTTACGCAGCTTAACTCAGGTGAAACCTTTTCACCTAGGGGGGTCCAGCTTATAGTTCCGAGTAGAATTACTCTTCGCCCATACTTAGTTTTTGTAGCTTAACCCAGGTAGAACCTTTTCGCCTAGGAGGATCCAGCTCCTATTTCCGTGTGAAAGTATTCTTCGCCTGGGCTTAGTATTCATAGCTTAACCCAAATACAACATTTTCGCCTAAGGGGGATCCAGATCATATTTCCGGGTAGAAGTCTTCTTCGCCCATGCTTAGTTTTTATTTCTTAACCCATGTAGAACGTTTTCGCGTAGAAAGGTCTAGCTCATAATTTTCGGTAGAAGAACTCTTTGCGCAGGCTTAGTTTTCGTAGCTTAACCCGCGTAAAACCTTGTAGCCTAGGGGGATTCAGCTCATAGTTTCGGGTAGAAGTACTCTTCGCTCAGGTTGTTTTAGATAGCTTAACCCCGGTAGAACCTTTTCGCTTAGGGGGATCCAACTCATATTTCCGGGTAGAAGTACTCTTCGCCCAGGCTTAGTTTTCATTGCTTAACCCAAGTAGAGTCTTTTCACCTAGGGGGATCCAGCTCTTATTTCGGGTAGAAGTACTCTTCACCCAGGCTTAGTTTTCATAGCTTAACCCATGTAGAACCTTTTCGCCTAGGGGTATCCAGCTCATAGTTCCGAGTAGAAGTACTCTTCGCTCAGGCTTGCTTTTCGTAGCCTAACCCAGGTAGAAACTTTTTGCCTAGGGGGATCTAGCTCCTATTTTCGGGTAGAAGTACTCTTCCCTCAGGTTGTTTTTATGCAGCTTAACTCAGGTGGAACCGTTGCGCCTAGGGGGTCCAGCTCATAGTTCCGGGTAGAATTACTCTTCGCCCAAACTTAGTTTTTATAGCTTAACTAAGAGGATCTAGCTCCTATTTCCGTGTGAAGTATTCTTCGCCAGGGCTTAGTATACATAGCTTAACCCAAATACAATATTTTCGCCTAAGGGGGATCCAGATCATATTTCCGGGTAGAAGTCTTCTTCGCCCATGCTTAGTTTTTATTTCTTAACCCATGTAGAACATTTTCGCGTAGAAGGGTCTAGCTCATAATTTTCGGTAGAAGAACTCTTTGCGCGGGCTTAGTTTTCGTAGCTTAACCCGCGTAGAACCTTGTAGCCTAGGGGGATTTAGCTCATAGTTTCGGGTAGAAGTACTCTTCGCTCAGGTTGTTTTAGATAGCTTAACCCCGGTAGAACCTTTTCGCCTAGGGGGATCCAGCTCATATTTCCGGGTAGAAGTAATCTTCGCCCAGGCTTAGTTTTCATAGCTTAACCCAGGTAGAACCTTTTCGCCTAGGGGGATCCAACTCCTATTTCCGGGTAGAAGTACTCTCTGCCCTGGCTTTGTTTTCCTAGCTTGACCCTGGTAGAACATTTTCGCATAGGGGGATCTAGCTCCTATTTCTGGGTGGAAGTACTTTTCACCCATGCTTAGTTTTCACAGCTTAACCTGATAAAACATTTTCGGCTAGGGGGATCCAACTCATATTTTCGGGTAGAAGTACTCTTCGCTCAGGTTGTTTTTACGCATATTAACCCAGGTAGAACCTTTTCGCCTGGGGGATCTAGCTCATATTTTCGGGTAGAAATAATTTTTGCCCTGGCTTTGTTTTACGCCACTTAACCCAGGTAGAACCTTTTGGCCTAGGGAGATCCATATCCTACTTCCGGGTAGAAGTACTCTTCACCCAGGCTTAGTTTTTATTGCTTAACCCAGGTAGAACCTTTTTACCTAGGGGGATCCAGCTCTTATTTCCGAGTAGAAGTACTATTCGCCCAGGCTTAGTTTTCATAGTTTAACCTAGGTAGAACCTTTTCGCCTAAGGATATCCAACTCATAGTTCCAAGTAGAAGTACTCTTCGCTCAGGCTTGCTTTTCGTAGCATAACCCAGGTAGAAACTTTTTACTTAGGGTAAAAGTACTATTTGCCCAGGCTTAGTTTTCATAGCTTAACCCAGGTAGAACGTTTTCGCTTAGGGGGATCCAGCTCCTATTTTCGGGTAGAAGTACTCTTCGCCCAGTCTTAGTTTTCATAGCTTAACCCAGTTAGGACATTTTCGCCTAGGGGATCCAGCTCTTATTTCTGGGTAGAAGTACTTTTCGCTCATGCTTAGTTTTGACAGCTTAACCCAGATAAAACCTTTTTGCCTAGGGGGATCTAGCTCATATTTTCGGTTAGAAGTCGTCTTCACTCAGGTTGTTTTTACACAACTTAACTTAGGTGGAACCATTTCGCCTAAGGGGGTCCAGCTCATAGTTCCGAGTAGAATTACTCTTCGCCCAGACTTAGTTTTTGTAGCTTAACCCAGGTAGAACCTTTTCGCCTAGGAGGATCCAGCTCCTATTTCCGTGTGAAAGTATTCTTCGCCTGGGCTTAGTATTCATAGCTTAACCCAAATACAACATTTCGCCTAAGGGGGATCCATATCATATTTCCGGGTAGAAGTCTTCTTCGCCCATGCTTAGTTTTTATTTCTTAACCCATGTAGAACGTTTTCGCGTAGAAGGGTCTAGCTCATAATTTTCGGTAGAAGAACTCTTTGCGCAGGCTTAGTTTTCATAGCTTAACCCGGGTAGAACCTTGTAGCCTAGGGGGATCCAGCTCATAATTTTGGGTAGAAGTACTCTTCGCTCAGGTTGTTTTAGATAGCTTAACCCAGGTAGAACATTTTCGCCTAGGGGGATCCAGTTCATATTTCCGGATAGAAGTACTCTTCTCTCAGGTTATTTTTACGCAGCTTAACTCAGGTGGAACCGTTTCACCTAGGGGGATCTAGCTCAAAGTTTCGGGTAGAATTACTCTTCGATCAGGCTTGATTTTTGTTAGTTTAAACCAGGTAAAACCTTTTCACCTAGGGGGATCCAGCTCCTATTTCCGGGTAGAAGTACTCTTCGCCGAGGCTTGTTTTACGTAGCTCAACCCAGGTAGAACCTTTTCGCCTAAGGGGATCCGGCTCATAGTTTTGTGTCGAAGTACTCTTCGCTCTTGTTATTTTTCATAGCTTAACCCAGATAGAACCTTTTCACCTAGGGGGATCCAGCTCATAATTCCGTGTAGAAGTAATCTTCACGCAGACTTGCCTTTTGTAGTTTAACCCAAGTAGAACTTTATCACCCAGGGGGATTCAACATTTTTGTCAGTAATACAGGGTGTCAACCCCTTGTTACATTTCCTTTTTCAGTAATACATGGCACCAACCCTGGTTACATTTCCTTACCAGTATACGGTACGTCAATCCCTAGCTTTGTTTTCCAACATAGGTTACATCAATCCTTAGTTTAGACACCATTTAGACAATCAGGGTACACCATTCCCAAAGAATCATATTTTTCTAGGGTACACCAATTCTGATACTATAGTGCTTTTAATAAAGAAATAGTTTAGATTTTTGTTACGAATAACTCACGAAATTTTCCTAGTAAAAACTGGGGCAAAAAATTTCGTTTGTTTGTTTGCTTTGGTGCCTGAACAGGTTTTTATCTTGAGGAACAAGTTATGAGGCGACCAAAAGAAGAAGTCTCGATTCAAATAAAAGAAAAGAAAACTAAGGAAAAGAAGTGAATCAAAAGTGCAGAAGCGGAGAAAAGATGTGAATTGCTCAAGACATAGTTGAAGTCACAAGCTCTGCATGTCCTGTCATGATCCGAAAAGCTGAAGAAGAATGAACCAGCGGTTGCAGCTAACGGGCATCAAGATTCAGATCACAGTCTGCAGGAAGAACCATCCAAGACTCAAGTACAAGTTTCAGATGACTCATAGATAAGAATCTTGTAACTCATAGCTGATAGGCTTTTTTAGTTTGTTTTTGATTTTTGATGTAATAACAGACTTACGAACCGGAGCCTCGACGGAACCTCACTCGACTTCTCAACTCATCATTCCATAATTCTCCTTGAACTAAATGCGACCAGATTCCCTTACAACCCAGGATATGTAGGTTGTCCGAAATCAAGACTCGGTTGCACCCTTTCTCTTATCCTTATTTCTTCCATTTTGAATAAAGACATGTTCAAAAATTAGTTACATGGCTCACATTCTCTTTGTTTGAAAACTCTTCATGTTTCCAAGCAAAGAGGGGCATGCTGTGAGCACCTAATTTTTGACCACACTTACATTTTTCTAAACTCCCTCACGTCGTTTAGCACATACTTTACCACCAACACAATTATTCCCTCACAACTCCCATTCCACCTTTACACTTTCCAACTCATATTCCACCCTTACACTTTAACTCCCATGATCCCCTCCACTATATGAGAAAACAACTCACGCCCCACAAACACACATGAACAACATATAAAAAAAGGATGAAAAAGCAAGAAAAGTGACAGCCATGAACTTCATTTTTGGCCATCCAAAAATAGCCATAAAAATCCCCTCAAATCCATCACCATAGGGCAGAAAAGAGGTCATAAAAATCAGTTTTTAACATCATTAAAGGAGTTACAACTTCAGCTCTATTTTGAACCAAAAAGAACTGAAAATCTACCCCAAAATCAGCCCTCTTCTCTGTCCAAAAACAGTCCCATAACAACCTCAAAACAACTGCAAAATACAGCCCAAGAGAGCGGCAAAAATTAGTTGCGAATCTTCTGAAAAATCAGTCTAAAAACCAGCCAAAAACTCCATTGAAAGCACCTTAAAATAGTCCACTTTTTCACATAACGCATCAACAGTTTTCAAGTTTGAGTTCCGTCGAAGTCGCAGTGTAATTTCATGGTTGAATTAGCAAGGTCGTGTGATAGAGCTCCAGTCAACGTCCTGCCCGCTTCCAAGCTTGTAGGCATTTTTATTGTAATACGACGTTGAAGATTCACTATTAACATGAAAGAAAATTTCTCCATTGAGGTTAACCCTTCAACTTTCGTTTAAATTTTTTATTTCTACACATGTGAATATATCTTTTGAAGCATGAAATTTGTTAAAATTATTCAATGTGATTTAGATTTTTGTTACTTGATTATCTTATTAGTTGTTTTATTGGTGTAGTTCTTGAATATCCTATCATGGTTAGTTCTTTACTTGTAGTTAAAACATAAAAATTGCATGTTAACTAGACAATGTGGGGTAGTATTTTAATAGCCGGAGTTTTCAAACAATTTATTGAGTAGCTACATTAGACAAGCTAGGCTTTGGACTGCAATAATTTCTGTTAGGCCCAATTTAATAAGAACAAAACTAACCCATTCTCCTCGATTATTCCATAACTCCGCGCTTCACAATACATCTCAAATGTAGTTAGCAAATAATTTATAAATGCGTTAGAATGATTTAGGCGCGTATTAATAAATAAATTATCGTAATTATGTATCCGTTTGCGTGACATAGTTATGATCCCACTAATAAATCAAGGTACGCATTCACGCAACGTTGGCCACACAATCCTAATAAATAATAAAAATGTTATTAATTGTGTACACGTATGTGTGACATAATTTTGATACAATAAACAAAACGGATTCACGCAGGTGATTCGTTTCAAAGATAATCCCATTTTTTTAATAATAAAAAGTGGATAGATAAAACATGAAAATCAAATAAATCATAGTTTATTCAAAATTAATTCAAGCCAAGCTATTGTCAATAAAGTGACTGTGCTAGAACAAAGGGACTCAGGAATGCCTTACACCTTCTCCCCGGTCAATATAATTTCTTACCTGGATTTTATTTTCGCAGACCAATAATAAAAGAGTCAAATCTTCTTTTGTATAGGGATTCAAATAAAAGGTGATTTGGAACACCCAAAAATCAATTCCAAGTGGCGACTCTAAACAAAAAATAATCCCTACTTCAAAAATGTCACTTTAAATGGAAAAACTCTTTAACCCACAATCCGTAACATTTTACATCCATATCTTTTGGAGGGGAAAAAAAGGGATGTGACAGAAAGCATCAATGAAGCAATCGACAAATATTCCAAGTACTGATTATATTAACTCAACCAAATGGAGTTACAAGCAACAGAACAATACAAAGACTACTGAAGATACAGAGGAGAGAATTACAAAATTGAAAGATGAGAACCAGAACTTACTGCAACATAATAGCCTGCAACTACAATTGCTTAACAACTTATTTATACTATCTTGTGCTCTATTCATGATATAACCATCTGCTATGCCTTCACGTATTTCAACCCTTAACCTTCACAACAAAATCTGTTAATCTTTTGGATGGAATCTTCACGCGCCAGCTACGTTTCACAGCTGCACTCCCTGGCTGAGTCAGCGTATCCATAGTGGCATGTAAGGTGTCCTCCATGTTAGCGCTATTTGTCACAACAATGTTTCTCTCTATATTTTCTTTTTTAACTCATTATTTTCATCATTGCACAACTCATACTTTTTTGCTTCGTATTTGTAGAAATTTATACGTCAAGATTGTATTTTTGTGTGTAGGTATTTTCTTTTTTTATCTTTTTGTGTCATCGAACATGTATAGAAATTTTGTCGATGTTCGATCCAACATACACATATAGAGTATAGAATGAAAGAAATTTGTACATACTTGCTCTGTGTTATTTTAGTATTCCAGAGTTGGGATTCTTTATTGTTATGGAATACCTGTGACTTTCAACGGTCTAACTAAGAAAAGTAGACTGAAAAGCTGGATCATTCTTATTTTGTTGATAAAAGTTAAAAAGTATATTTCATGGCTTTTTAAGGCTGAAATATTTAAAAGCAACTCAAAAATAGTATTAAAGAATTTTTTTCTAAAAATAGATGAGCTATCCATACAATTCAATAACAACAAAGACTTACTTTCATTATGTATCTATACTAGCTTAATTGATACATGACACGTGTCTATCACTTAATTAGGTGTACAATACATTGTCACATTTAGTATAATTTGGTGTAAAACACTCTGTACGAATAAAATTTTATCATTTGACAGTGCTGCAGACGTACGTGCTTTGTGCAGAGAAGAAGATAAAATTGGCTTTTACTTAATATATTTCTAGCTACTAATTAGCACTCTTTGATTGAACGGTGGCTAGTGGCCCGACGTTAAAGGTTCTTGAAGTCATGTTGACTCTATATATGTTATGCTGATTTTTATTCAACTACGTCTTCGTGCTTGACATAGGAGGATTTATTTTGTCCATGTGTCATACCTATATTAGTTATACATTCATCTCGAATCGATAGCATATTCATAGTAATTTTGGAAAAAAGTATTAGTGATCACTGGGGAGGCAGGATTTCTGCTATGGGGTTCAAACAAGGAAAAAGTTAATAAATTGAAAGAGAAAGTGTCCAATAGGACTTGAATCAGTAAACTCACAAAGATTTTGAATTCCCTTGGGCACAACTAGCTTTTGAATTGTGTCAAGGAGATTCTCAAAATTTGCTTTATATAAATAGTATAATTTTTGGACGAATGGAGTTCGGATGAATACCCTTCCGCCCCTAAATCACCCATGTTAGTGATTTTCACATTTATTGAGTTAAAATTCCAAACTCGTCTCTAAATTGGTAGGATGATAGGATCAACCTAAACATTGCACGAAAAATTAGAAATGACGAAAATTTTACATGGCAGGCGGCCCGTCACGGCTTTATTGTACTCGTTTGAGAAAAAAGCAAATTAAGGTTTCATTCATGGGAAACGTTAATTTCATGTAAAATGGTGACATATAATTCCAAAAAGGCAAGCCAGTAGCTAGTTAATTCCCTATATAAATAGTGGTGTACTAGTACCAAAAGGCAATACAAACTCAGAAACTAATACTGAAAATTTCACATTCAAATTTTCAGATCTTGTAAGTTCTCTTGCAATGGCAACAATTGCATCATTGAATGGAAATCACCAAGATGGGGTTTTTCGCCCAACAACAAATTTTTCACCTAGCCTCTGGGGAAATATATTTAGTTGTTCTGCGTTGAATAATCAGGTATATATATCTATGCTTCTTTATTTCTCGTTCACCTTTTTTCATTATATATTTTGATACTAAGAGAGAGAGCGCATTATTACAGGTTTCCGAAAAAAATATAAAGGAGATTGAAACTTTGAAGGAGGAAGTCAAGCACATGATAATCAGTACTACTGGCAATGACACCACAGAAAAAATATGTTTGATTGATACTCTTGAACGCCTTGGTATTTCATATCACTTTGAAGAGGAGATTGAAGTTCAAATAAGCAAGTTGTTTAATCTAAATGTCATCCAAGAAGAAGATGATCTATACAGTGTTTCCCTATATTTTCGATTGTTTAGGCAACACGGCTATCCAATCTCTTGTGGTATATAGTTTTATGTGTACATATATTACAATTTTGTTTAATTTAAATGAATGTTTTAAGTTAATTTGTTATAACAAGATATTTTGTGAATTTAGATCATTTCAACCAATTCAAGGACAACAATGGAAAATTCATGGAAACTTTACTTAAAGATGTAAAGGGTATGCTCAATCTATATGAAGCAGCACAAGTAAGGGAACATGAAGATGAAATATTAGAAGAGGCTCTTATCTTCACAAAAGAACATTTGGAGAAAATAGCACCCAAATTAAGCTCTTCTATTATTGAGAAACAAGTAACACATGCACTCATGCAATCTCTACATAGAGGCATTCCAAGAGCTGAAGCCTATTTTAACATTCAATATATGGAGAATCTGAATCAAGAAATGACAAGTTACTAAGGCTTGCCAAACTAGATTATAATTTGTTGCAAGTGCTACACAAGGACGAGCTTAGTGAACTCACACAGTAAGATGCTTTTATTTAATTTGAGTACCATATATATTTTATTACTTGAGCTAATTAACTAAATATGACTCTCATTAATTTATTTTGAAGGTGGTGGAAAGATTTGGATCTCGCGTCTAAGCTTTCGTATGTTCGAGATAGAATGGTGGAGTGCTTTTTTTGGGCCGTAGGGGTGTATTTTGAACCTCAATATTCTCATGCTCGAATTATGCTTGCAAAATGCGTAGCTATGATTTCAGTAATTGACGACACATATGATTCATATGGTACTCTTGATGAACTAGAAGTATTCACAGAAGCCGTGGACCGGTATGCAATATTCCATTTTTAATTTCTAATGTACATCTAAAGACTCATGAAAATATTTGATTAAACATCTACTCTATAATGATTGTTGGAATAAGGTACTCACATTAAAACATTGTCGATCATTGCAGGTGGGATACAAGTGAAATTGATCGACTCCCTACATATATGAAAACGGTGTATTCAACTCTTCTCGATCTCTTCAAAGAATATGACATCGAAGTAGAGAAACAAGATATGAGTTTCAATAGAGTATATTACGTCAAAGAGGCGGTATGATCACTTAAAACTCTAAGATATATAATTTTTCTTTCATTTTATGAGTTTAATTAATATTATTATATTTCTCAAACATAAAGATGAAAGAAATCGTGAGGAGTTACTACACTGAAGCACAATGGTTCATCAAAGGGAAAAGTCCACCATTTGAAGAATACCTAAGCAATGCACTCATAACTGGAACTTATTACCTACTTGCACCAGCTTCATTATTGGGCATGAAATCAGCTTCAAAGGCAGCATTCGATTGGATGATGAATAAACCTAAGATTCTTGTGGCTTCAGCATTAATTGGTCGAGTTATTGATGACGTTGCAACTTACAAGGTATTTATTGATATATAAACTACTTCTCAATCTCAAATGAGATGTGAATTCGTTAATGTTTGCATGATCCATGATCTGCTTTTTTTTCTTTCGTATATATAGATTGAGAAAGAAAAAGGACAACTTGTGACGGGAATAGAATGCTATATGAAAGAGCACAATTTAACAGTGGAAGAAGCAAGTGCACAACTTTCTGAAATGGCTGAAAATGCATGGAAGGATTTGAACAAAGAGTGCATTATTAAGCCTACTAATTCTTCAATGCCAGCTGAAATCTTGAAGCCAATCGTAAATCTGACACGTCTAATTGATGTGGTTTACAAGAATAATGAAGATGGATATAGTAATCCAAAGAATAATGTGAAGTCTGTAATTGAAGCCTTACTCGTCAATCCCATCAACACGTAGAGGACTCAAAGGAAGATGGTCAAATATTAAATAAGTTAATGTGAACCATTAGAGTACTATTTTATTTAAAACTCCATTAATAAGTGATTTAATTTTTCTCCATCGTATTATTTTGATTGCAAATGTTTTATTTGAATGAATAAATTGTATGTGTCTCGAGAGTACAGAAATTTTCGTCAGTTATCCTTTTTGGGGACTAACTGTTTAGTAAATTAAATGCATAACTGGTAAAGTTGTTGTCGTGTGACCAGGAGGTCAGGGGTTCAAGCCATGAAAACAGCCTCTTGCAGAAATGTAGGGTAAGACTGCGTACAATAGAACCTTGTGATCCGACTCTTTCCTGGACCCCGCACATAGCGGGAGCTTAGTGCATCGGGTTGTCCTTTTTTTTATTTAGTAAATTAAATTGCTTTCTTTTTATTTTTCCTGCAGCTTATGGATATTTTAGACCACGGTCTAAAGATTACTTTCGAGCAAATTGAAATTTTGATAAGAAACATTAGACTGCCTTCTAATATTTTGCAAGTTATTGCAAAAGTGAGACGACGACAGCCTAATGTTTTGCCTGTAAAGTTGAACAATATATAAACAAATATTAGATCCAAGGCTAATAGTATCCGGAAGGATAATTTTTCAAGAGCTATATTTGGACAACTTTAAAAAATAGGGACAACATCGTCTAAATGGTGGCTTAAAAATATGGAACACTAGTTAATTTACCTGTACTTAACGCAGTTCAATATAATTTTTTGCTAAATTTAATATATAAGCAATAAAAAATAAAAAATAATGAAAGACATAAATACAAAAAATTAAAAAGTCAAATATATAAGATAGAAGGTACATAACAAGATAAAACATAAATTAGATCAATTAAAAAGTATCACGTGTATTTATTTTTATATATTTATCTTGATAGAGCTCATGCACAAATAAACATGTCTCAACTAATCAACCTTTTTTTTCCTTCAGAGTAATAAAGTTCCACATCCTATAAATCGTTTATCTTTCAGATACAATTATTCTCTTTTAGACCCAAACGAAGTTAGAAGAACCAATAGTGAATGCAGGGATGGAATATTGGCTAACATAACAGCCACATAAAGGGTGCGTTTGGTATGAAGGAAAACAAAAAATGTTTTTTAATTTTTTCATGTTTGGTTGGTTTAAATGTTTTGAAAAATATTTTTCTCATAAACTCATTTTCCTTCAATTGGAGGAAAATATTTTCCCTATAAAGAGAAGGAAAAATATTTTCCAAAACTCTTTTTCAACCTTCCCCACCCTTATTCCCCATCCTTACCAACCCACCCCCACACCCTTCACCTACCAACCCCACCCCGCCCAGCCAACCCTCCTCCCCTCCCCCCACCCCACCCTCACCCTAAATATAAAAATATTATTAACAATACTTTCTTTTTTATGTTACAGATAGATTTTTTTTTCATTTCAACAAATGAGTATTTTCTTTTAATGATATAAAAAAGTATTTTTTATTTTAACAAAAAAATTACTCTTGTTTGACGATGTAGAAAATGTATTTTCTTTCATTTCAACAAAAATTCTTTTCATGATATAGAAAAAATATTTTCTTTCATTTCAACAAAATAAGTATCTTCTTTTCATGATATAGAAAAAGTATTTTCTTTCATTTCAACAAAGTTTTTTTTTATTTCAATAAAATGAGTTATTTTTTCATGTTGTAGAAAAAGTATTTCTTTTATTTCAATTATATGAGTACTTTATTTTCATAATATACATATATATATATATATATATATATATATATATATATATATATATATATATATATATATATATATATATTATGTATGTTATATACAAAAGTATGTTTGTTATTATTTGTGTATGTATAGTTTTTAAGAGTTGAGTAATGGTTTGATAAATAGGGTGGGGTTTGGGCTATTGTAATTTAATTAAAATTGTGCCAAAATTGGCCCAAAATTTGAGCCCAAAGAGCCCAAACCCGGTCCAAAAGGGGGCTGCCAAGAAGAGCTTAAAACGACGTAGTTTTGTCTTGAAACTACGTCGTTTTGGTTAAGTGACAAAATTCAATCTCATCCACCCATCTTGATTTAATCCAACGGTCCTAGTTTGATCTTCATCCTAGGTATTTAAAGCCTAAAATCCCCAAAAATATTCCCAATTTCCCCCCTTATTTCCTCTCTCTTCTTTCCCTCTCCTTCTTCTCTCTTCTCTCTCTCTTCATCTCTCTACGCCGCCCCAGCTCCGCCCACCGCCGCCTGCCGAAAATCGCCTCCGCCGGCGGACCACCTCCAAATTCACACCACGTAATCTCCACAAATTCCTCTTTCCATATCTCCAAACCAAATCCTAAAAAAAATCCATCAAACTCCTTGAATCTTAGATCTAGGAAACTTTTCCGTCACTTTTTTGCCCAAATTCTTGAAGCTCCAACTACTACCACCCCAAAATACCTACATCAATGGATAGAGCTCCTCAAGACCTAGCTATTGATGTCAATTCTACCCCAAAAATCCGGCGACCAAAATCCGGCCTAATTCCGGCGACCTCCCGGAATACCCTCTTTGGCATACCACCATTTTTCGGCCTTTTGATGTGTAAAATGGTAAAATACTATTCTTTTTTACGGCTGATTTTTTTTTATTTTTTTTTTAATTTTTAGATTTTATTTTTGTCTATTATTAATTATTTTAGCATTAGTTTTTGAAGTTTGAAATGTTAAATTTTCTGTTTTTGCACTTGTTGAAGTAGTAAAATAGTTTTGTATTGATAAAAGTGAGGCAATGAAAAATACTTAAGAGTATATGGTATTTGTTTGGTTGTTTGTTTACTGCTTCAAGACTCTTTGAGTACAACACTCAAAAGTCAAATTGTTTGGTAAGAAAATGTAGACCTTTGGACATTACTTGAATAAAATCTATCTTTGAATAGTGGAGAGCAAATTTTGTTTGAAATACTTGACAAGATTTGAACTAGAAAGTCTTGCTTTTTGAATTTAAGAGCAGATTTTGTAGAAAAATCTGTCAAAAAGATTGATTTTTAATTTTTTTTTGAAATAGCTGGTTGTTTTGATATATAGATGGGACTCCATCACACTTCCAGGGGGCGGGGCATTTTTTATAATTGCTTTGTCACAAAAACAAAAACAAAAATCAGCAGCTGAACACATGAAAAGTAAGCTGAAATGGTGAGCTGTGGGAGTAAATCTTAGAGTGCAAACTTTTAAAAAAGTATAAGTCCTCTTTAGAGTTTCCTCTCTAAGTTTTCGGGTTGTTTTAACACGGATTTGCTGCTAGTTTTGCTGCTGTTTTAGTTGCTGAACTACTGTTTATTCTTTTGCTACCAGGTAATCCTTTAAGACTCGTAATGTACGTATTTTCAGCAATGGGAACAACTTGAACATGTTGCACCATTTAAATGTGTTTGATGTGATGAATAGTTTGACAACAAAAGAGCTTGTATGTTATTGTTATGTATCAAGCATGTGATAATGTGAATATAGTCCTTCATAATACTTGAATATTGAGTTGTAAGTTTTTGAATGTGATATGTAAGTCGTTTATGGATTTTTTTAAGCATGTTTTCAAGCTATTATATCCGAGTAACAATGCTAAGTATGTTATGAATGACTTTAGGTGTATAACACATAACATGAGTTCATTTTAGTTGCTGAAATTTCACTGCCAACATATGCTTCTAGGAATGCTGTGATAATATCTTTGTGAATCTGGCCATTTTGCCGGATTTGCAAAAATGACTATTTTTGTAAAGTGGACGTTCATACAATTGTGACTATGTAGTTAATGGTCATGAACTCAAACTAAGTAAAGAGCTAAGATTTTATCAACTTTGGGCCTTATTGAATAAAAAATAAAAGCTGTCTCATTTACCTTTAAACAACAAAATTACCCATTTTCTTCTATATAGCATTGGGCCAATTGAAATTCATTTCTTGGCCCATTTTAATAATAAATTCCAGCAGCCCAAAAGCTCCATACAAGCTGGCCCATTTTTTTTTAACAAGAAGTTGGCTCATTTCTTTTAAAATAGATAAAGTTGATCCAACATTTATTTGCATAATTTTTCCCAACTATAAAGCTCAAAATAATAATAATAATAATATCAGATTTTTCTACTATTTTAATTAACTAGTTTTCCTTTAATTAATTTAAACGTTAGGCGAATATTAGGTGCGCTTTAACTTCACGGACACACTTGTGTAGCGTGACGCTTAACTTTTAATAAATTAATTCATCAATTTCATGTCATATTCAATAGTTTTAATTAATTTATAAATCTTCTGTCATAATCACGGATTCGCTTACGTAGCGTGGTAGTGACATTTAATAAATTTTCTGAAAAAAAGAGGGTTAATGTTTCCTCCAACACAATTGCAGCAATTGTTTCAAAAGTAAATAACGTGCTAACAATCGTCTGTCATAACTGCGGATTCGCTTGCGTAGCGCCGTTATGACTAAATAATAAATTTCGTTGATCACGCAGTCGCTTGCGTAGTGTGGTTATGACATCTTATTATTCAAAAATATTCTTTAAATTTTTCTAATAATCAAGAGATAAAAGAGGATAGGTAAAACATGAAAATAATATAAATTACAGTTTGTCCAAAATTAATTCAAGCCAAGTTTAAGTCAATAAAGCGACCGTGCTAGAACCACGGGACTCGGGGAATGCCTTATACCTTCTCCCCGGTCAATAGAATTCCTTACCCGAACTTTGTTTTCGCGGACTGATTAAAATAGAGTCAAACCTTCCTTTGACTAGAGATCCAAATAAATGGTGACTTGGAACACCAAAAAAATCAATTCTAAGTGGCGACTCTGAACAATAAAATAATCCCTATTCAAATTTTGTCACTTTAATTGGAAAAACTCTTTGGACAATACACATATTATTATTATTATTTTGAGGGGTAGAAAAGGAAGTGTGACAATGAGTACTTTATTTTCATATTGTAAAAAGAGTACTTTTTTCAACCAAAAAAAAGCTTTTTCTTTTTAGCTATGTAGCACAAATTTCAACGTTATTTTTGCATAAAAAAGTAAAGCATTGCATTAGTTCCTTTGGGTTTGTGTGAATTTTTAGAAGAATAATTAAATTCTTGAAGAAAATAGAGTTCTGAAAACGTTGGTTATTTGTGGGGGGGGGGGGTGGAGGGAGGAGGGAGGAGCAAGGAAACATGTGGACTTAGGGGAAGGGGGTGAGGAGAATACCATACAAAAATATTTTCTGGAAAAGTTTTCCATTCAACAACCAAACAAGGGAAAATAAGTGATAAAATCACTCATTTTTCATTAAAATATTTTGTTAGAAAAATATTTTCTTTTGTACCAAACACACCCAAAGTATTGTAATATTCAATCTAATGTTTAGATATTTCCTCTTTGCACTATGTAGCTCTTGTGAGAAAGTTTTGGCACACACAGTATGTTGGATCGACCAACAACATGTGTCCACTTGCATTCGCTATTAGCAAATTTGAAATAACCTCAAAGAGATCTGCTTATTCAAACTCTATTAGTCAAGTCTTTTTTTTATTATTGAAAAGTCAATTGTCCGAGGGCTACAACATGATCCCATCTATTGTCTTTTCTTTTTATACAAAGCTGCAAAAATATGGTTAGCGAAAAGAGATAACTCTCATGTACAATTTTGCTACTATGATCAGTTAAGCCAGAAAAAAAAAGAGTAAACGAACTATTATATATTTATAACGAACTTATTTATTCAATTATTTGCACAACACCTCAGTTAGAACAAAACAAAACAAAAACATTCCTACACTTGTTTTTTCAGCGGAAATTTATCGAATTCAAGCTTCTATTTCAGGCTGCACTAATGACTATAGTTTTTCGAACACTCCAGTATACTTCTATGGTGTCATCATCTCCTTACCACCAAATCTCAATCAGGACTATTAAAACTTAAAGTAGTGGATGTATAAATTGATATACTATAATGATTCGAATATAGAAGTTTTAAAAATAATGGAAAAGGGCAAAACTACCCCTGTCATTTGCCAAATGGTTTATAAATACCCTTCGTCCATCTATTCGTCCAAAAAAATACACGACAATAATTCTGTTCGACTAAAAGAAGAACTGGTGGGCCTACATTTAAGCCCCTCCCCATTTTTCTACTAGGCCACGTGGCCATCTCTGACTGGAACAAAAATGGATATTATTTCGACCCACTTAGCTGACCCGACCCAATGGCTTCCCCAGGTTCACTAGCATTTGGGCTTGCATGTTGTTTGGGGTCGGATCCCATGGCGTCAACACTTGGTTGAGTGCAGTCAATTCCTATGTATCGAAGAAGGGAAGGTCCAACCCCATATTTTAGGGTAAGTAGGGATTTTGGTTGAAGTGGGGTGGTAGGTTCTACTGGACATGCATTGTTTGGATTAGATTTTTGTTCATTCCTCGAGCTAGTAGTTGCATTATATTGTTACCCAAATGTGGTTCATGTAGTTGTTCATATCTAGATGAAGCCCCTCGGATACTAGTTGTGCAAGAAACTGAGGGTTTTGGATTAGAATTATGCTCTCTTGGCCATTGATATTGAGTTGGAGTGAGACAACTCTCCCTATTAATCCTAGTTCTATCCAAGAAGTTGGATGGTGATCCTATGGTAATGGTGGTTGAGCATAGAACAGTGGGAGGTTTTGCATTTGGGGAGGAAAGGGAGGGAGGTTGTTCGTAGTTTGGGAGCGATAGTTTCTAAGTATTTGGATCAATCTGAACCTTCTCCGTGGATTGAGAGAGATTCTTGGCATTATGGTGGGAACGGGGTGGTGGTTTATGGCGTTAGAGGTTTGAGGAGTAGGAATGATTGCTACTATTTGCATGCTATCTGAAAGGATTAGCGTATTTGGCTTAATTAGAGATTTTGCATGGGATTGTTTTGGCATGTGTCCCAAGGTAGATGACATTTGTATGATGTTTTGATTTTCTTTGGCCGATTGTGCCAATGCATGCATATTAGATTGGGTAATTTGGTGACTGTTAAAGCTAATTGGTGTATTAGGGTCATTATTAGGGATATTGGGATCGTTGGCATATGTATTTATGTTATTTAGAGGTTTAATAAGGTTTTTAGTGTTAGGAGTTGGAATTTTGTCTTCTAGTGAGTTTATAAGTTCATGAACTATATTTGTCTTTTGTGACCGGTTCATGTATGAAAGATTAGGGGTATTATTGATATTATTACTAGTTGTTTTCTCAAATACCATTTGCTGGTTATCTATGTGAATATTAGAGAAGCGGTTTTTGATCTCAAAGTGGTTTTCATCTTTATGTTTTGCATAAATGTTATGATCGCAATTAACTGGAAAAGAGTTTGTTTGCCCAGTAATAAAGTCTTTAGGAATGTATTTCAATTTTTTGGTAATAATGTACTTACTTGTGACAGCATTAAATAATTTGACATCAATACCTGAATCTTAGTTGTGATGACCCTAAAGGTTATTTATTATTTTAGAAGTCAAATCCGTATCTCGAGGTCTTAAAAATCTCTTTCTGACTCACCTCGATTTGCATGTGCAATCCAGACGCATTTCCGGAAAGCTTTTATGTGAAATTTAAGAAAAATAATGAAATTGGCCTTTAAAATTGATTAAAATTGACTTTGGTCAACATTCTTGGTAAACGGACCCGGACCCGTGATCCGACGGTCCCATAGAGTCCGTTGTAAAATATGGTACTTAGGCGTATGCCCGGAATCGAATTCCGAGGTCCCAAGCCCGAGAAAAGGATTTTTAAAGAAAATTATTTGCTGGAAAATATAAAAGCCTTTAGAAGTGAAATAATGCATTTTCTTGATGGTATTGGTCCTGTATTTTGGTTTCGGAGTCCGGTACAGATTTAAAATAATAATTTAGTCGAATCTGTGAAGTTTGGTGTCACAACCCCAAACAGGACCCGGTCGTGATGGCGCCTCTCGTGAAGACAAGGACAGCCGAAACAATTCCCAAATTCATTTTTTTAACAATTTTAATAAGTCCGTTTAAGTCATTTATAAGAGATAAATCACAAAATGAAGGTGAATAAGACAATTTGTAGAATTGACATAGCCCGACATCGGGGGTGTCACAAGTCAAGAATATCTACTAAGTTCTAAATACAACTGAAAACCTGAAAATGTACGAAATACAGTCTAATGAAATCAAGAGATAGAAAAGCAGTGCTGCGAAAGTCATGCAGCTACCTTGCTAACTCCAATGACTCTGCCTCTGAGCAACCAATGCCCACTACCGGGTTCAGAAATACCTGAATCTACACACAAGGTGTAGGAAGTAATGTGAGTACTCCGACTCAATGAGTAATAAAGTAAATAAAGATTGAGCAGTAAGAAATCACGTAATCCACGGCATAGCACCATAGTGGGTACAACACATTTCCGAAGCAGGATACAAATCAAATCATCTCGTTAAACCCCAATTTTAGTAAAATATCCTATGAAAAAAATATCTTTCTAACAGTTTCAATAGAGGTTCAATGTAGTTTATAGTGAAAGTGATGAAAATCGTAATCGGCCCCTCGGGCAAAACATAATTCGTATACAGACCCTCGGGAAAACATAAATCATAAACATCTCATAACAGAAAATCTCAGTGGAAGTAATCAAACCAGCTCAGCGATTAAATTTCCGAACATCTCTAAAACAAATCGAGTTTCAATGAAAGTTATTAAAAAGAATTTGTTCAACATTTTTAACAGAGGCCTAGTACAAAGAGGAGTGAAAACAGTAATTTCATAAAAACAAGCCCATCGGGTAAAGCATCATTCGTATGAATATATATAGCCCCTCGGGCAAGCCACTCCGTCACTCGAGACTCAACTCTCATCAATCAGCGCTCACACTCAGCATTTCCGCTCAATAGGTACCTTATAATAACTGCTGCGGCGTGCAGCCCGATCTATATATCACTGTGGCGTGCAGCCCGATCCATATATATAGTCGACTGTGCTCACTGGTGTGACGACCCAAAGGGTCATCACCGTAATTTTTCCTTGTTCCGCGCTTCCGAGGCCTTAAAAACCTCTTTTTTAGTTGCCTCATTTTGCGTGCACAGTTCGAGCACATAGCGGGAAAGTTTTTATGTTAGAATATGTGAGTTATGTGAAAAATTTGATGGATTTTGATATTAATATGAATAATATTGACTTCGGTCAACATTTTGGGTAAACGGACCCGGACCTGTGATTCAACGGTCCCGAAGGGTCCGTAGAAAAATATGGGACTTGGGCGTGTACCTAGAATTAAATTCCGAGGTCCCAAGCCCGAGAAATGAATTTTTGTGTGAAATTGTTTTCTGAAATTAATTAAGGAAAATAAAGAAGAATATTGATCGAAAAACTGTGGTATCGGGCTCGTATTTTGGTTCCGATGCCCGGTACGAGTCTTAAATATGTTTTAAGCACTATCTGTAAAGTTTGGGTAACAACGGACGTCATATGATGTGTTTCGGACTTAAAATGGGGAATTTGAGTTTTATGAAAGTTGAGAGAAAATCATGTGTTTTGAGGCTTGATTCTATGTATATGATGTTATCTTGGCGATTTGATCACACGAGTAAGTCTGTAAGATATTTTAAGGTTGTGTGCATGTTTGGTTTGGAGCCCCGAGGGCTCAGGTGAGTTTCGAGTGGGCCCAGGAGGTCTTAAACTTAAAAAAATGCAGGTTCAGGTGTTGCAGGTCCGGCGCGGCCGCGGCCATTTCCGCACGGTCCTCGCTGGCATCCACGTGGCAGCGGCACTTTTTTGTGCGGTCCGCGTGGTGGGGTTCAGAGGGGGGTAGCCAGGTCGACCAGCGCGGCCGCGCACCAAATCAGTGCGGTCCGCGCTAGGTGGGTTCAGAGGAAGCCCATTTCTTCCCTCCTTCGGCGCGGTCGCGGTGCATTTCTATGCGGTCCGCGCCAGTCCCCAGCAAAATGTATAAATTCGGGATTTTCAGTCATTTTTCCACTTTTCGAAAACCCAAAACCTAAGAGGCGATTTTCCAAACAACTTTTCTTCTTCAAAACGATTGGTAAGTGATTTCTAACTCATTTTCTTCACTTCTTAACATCTTTTAACATGATTTCAACTTCAAAACAAAGATTTTCATGGGAAAAATTGGGTGTTTTGGGTAGAACCTAGGGTTTCTACAAATTGAGGAGTTGGACATCAATTTTGGGTCCGATTTCAAAACAAAACATATATTTGGATTCGTGGGAGAATGGGTAACCGGGTTTTGGTCCGAACCTCGAGTTTCGACCACGTGGGTCTGGGGGTGTTTTTGACCTTTTTGGGAAAAACCTTGTAAAAATTATTTTCATGCATTGGGAGTGATTCATTTAGTAATTATTAATGGGATTAAGTAACTTATGACTAGATTCGAGCGGATTGGTGGTGGAATCAAGAGGTAAAGCTATAATTGAGACTTGAGTGGTGTTCAAGGCATCGAGGTAAGTGTTTGTTCTAACTTTGTCTTGAGGGAATATGATTAGGATGTTATTTGCTACTTGCTAATATGGAGTACAGTGTATAGGCATGGTGACGATTATCTATGCACCGGAGTCTAGCATGACCGTGAGACTTAATTGCTTTTAATTCGAGTAATGTGACACAATCTCCTTGTTTGGTTGATGAGTTTCATATAACGTGAACGATTGAGGTAGAAATTGTGATTGGTGTACTTTTGGAGCGTTAGCTCGAACATGAATGTGTTAGTTGAGGAAGAAGTGATTTAAAAAGAGAATGTGTTGTGAGTACTCCCTTTCCGGGATGTGTAGACTGATATATATTCTCCCTTGTTGGGATATTTTGGGTTGTTAGCTGTACCCTTGCCGGGTTAAAGGTATTGAGATGTTATTCTCCCCTGAAGGGGTCTACTATATGAAGTCAGATATTACATACTATATTATGGGATCGTGTGGCATGCCGTCCACTTATATATGATAATATGGGATCGTGTGGCACGCCGTCCACTTGGTTATTGGCCTCCGTTGCCGGTGACATATTGTGCACTGTGATAAATATAAATTGGGATCGTGTGGCACGTCGTCCACCTATATATTGTAAAAAGGGATCGTGTGGCACGCCGTCCACTTGGTTATTGGCCTCCGTTACCGATGACATATTGTGCACTTTCGAATTAGATTATGGGATCGTGTGGCACGCTGTCCACTTATATATGATATTATGGGATCGTGTGGCACGCCGTCCACTTATATATGATATTATGGGATCGTGTGGCACGCCGTCCACTTATATATGATATTATGGGATCGTGTGGCACGCCGTCCACTTATATATGATATTATGGGATCGTGTGGCACGCCGTCCACTATATATATAAATATATACATATATTATGGAAACCGGAGTTTCTTCTGTTTATTTCCGATATTTCATTTTTATCTGTTACTTCCCGATAGCATGTCCCCTCCCAGCTTTACTTTGTATTATCTTGTTATTATTTTCTTGCACTTGTTATATATATCTGTACAAGTTAATTGTGGTAGGTCCTGTCTAGCCTCGTCACTACTTCACCGGGGTTAGGCCAGGCACTTACTAGCACATGGGGTCGGTTTTGCTGATGCTGCACTCTGTGCATTTTTGTACACAGATCAGGGAGCAGCCTTCGGACCGCAGCAGTAGGACTTTTGGGAGCTATCTTCATCCCAGGGTCTCTCGAGGTAGCCTAATTGGCGTTCGCAGGCCGAAGTCCCTTTCCATGTTTTTTCATTTGTTTATCTTGTATCAGACAAACATGATGTATTTTCCTTTCAGACATTGTTTGTAGCATTCTGTAGTAGTCCGTGAGCTAGTAACACCAAACTCTGGGTAGCATTTTGGTTCAAACTTCCCTACTTTTGGTTTTCAGTTGTTTTAAATTTAAAGTCATCCGCTTAGATTTTGTCTCACTTATTATATTGTTGAAAGAAAGCAGGAAAGGTATTTTAAACATTTGGCTTGCCTACCTCCGATAGTAGGCGCCATCACGACACCCGATGGTGGGAAATCCGGGTCGTGACAAGTTGGTATCAAAGCACTAGGTTACTTAGGTCTCACAACTCACGGACAAGCTCAGTAGAGTTTGAGGGATCGGTGCAGAGACGTCTGTATTTATCCCGCAGAGGCTACTGAGTTAGGAAAACTTCACCTTGTTCATTCTTGTCGTGCGATTTCTGTTTCTTAAGTACTGATTGTCTTTCCACTCTGTTCTTTTGCAGATGGCAAGAACACGTGCTTCCTCTTCTATAGCACATCAGCCTGAGCCCCCAGTAGCAGCTCTTATTAGGGGTAGAGGGCGAGGCTGAGGCCGGGGCAGAGCTCAGCCCCAAGCGGCAGTCCTAGAGGTGGAGCCTCATGTTGACTACGACGAAGGGGTTCCAGCTCCAGCAACTCCGGTGGGCCCAGCTCAGGTCACAGAGGGTTTTATAGCTACTCTAGTGCTTCTGGACGCTTTGGTCCGACAGGTAGGCTTTATGGAGGGCATTTCTAGAGCGTGTTAGCTTCCCGTAGCTCCAGCCACATCTCAGGCTGGGGGAGGAGTTCAGACTCCCGATACTCGTACTCTAGAGCTGGTAGCTCCCCAGGCTCAGGTTCCAGTAGTTCAGTCGATCCGTGTTCAGATGGCCATGAGTGCCGGTAGTGAGATTTAATTTCAGGAGGCGGCAGATGATGCCCGCCAGATAGAGATGGCACTTGCTTAGGGAGGTGGTCATGGGTCTGATAAGAGGCCCCGTTATTCCGGTAGATTCAGTGGTACCTCGTTTGGAGGTAGGGATTCTTATGGTAGAGGTCATCCTTCGAGGCCCTTTCAATCGGCTCTCCAGGCTTCTCATTGTACATCAGGTGGTCGTGGTTCTCAGCCACAGTATTCTGACCAGCAGCTCTTTAGTTCACTATCAGCACCTATCAGTGCACCACCACTTCGTTATTCTCAGCAGATGAGGGCTTTTGTTATATTTGCGGCGATGTGAGTCACATTGCCAGATATTGCCCTCGAGCTTCCAGCAGCTCGTAGTAGCTAGTTCCTCGCCCGATAATTCAGGCACCAGTTGCCCCACAACCTGCCCAGCCAGGTAGAGGCGGGGGTAGAGGACATAGAGGTGGAGGTAGAGGCCTTAGAGGTGGAACTCAGACCGCTAGAGGTAGGGGTCAGCCAGTAGCAGATCGTCTTAGGGATATGATTCAGGGAGGTGGGGCCCAACCCCGTTGTTATGCCTTTCCAGCTAGGCCAGAGGCTGAGTCATCAGATGTTGTGATTACAAGTACTATTCTGGTCTGTGATAGGGATGCTTCTGTGCTATTTGATCCCGGATCTACGTATTCATATGTGTCGTCCTATTTTGCACCCTATTTGGTTATGCCTAGTGAGGCCTTGAGTATTCATGTATATGTGTCTACGCCAGTGGGGAATTCTATAGTGGTGGACCGGGTTCATCGTTCCTGTGTTGTGGTATTCAGGGGTCTTGAGACCCGTGTTGACTTGTTGCTCTTGGATATGGTGGATTTCGACGTCATATTAGGGATGGATTGGTTGTCCCCGTATCATGCGATCTTGGATTGCCATGCCAAGACCGTGACCTTGGCATTGCCAGATTTGCCCCGACTAAAGTGGAGAGGGACTCCTGGTCATTCTACTCGCAGCGTTATTTCTTATATGAAGGCTCGACGCATGGTCGAGAAGGGGTGCCTAGCTTATCTGGCCTATGTTCGTGACTCCAGCGCTGAGGTCCCGTCTATTGATTCTGTTCCTATTGTTCGGGAGTTTCCCGAGGTCTTCCCTTCGGACCTGCCGGGCATGCCACCCGACAGGGATATTGATTTTTGTATTGATTTGGCTCCGGGCACTCAGCCCATTTCCATTTCGCCGTATCGTATGGTGCCGCTAGAATTGAAAGAGTTAAAGGATCAGCTTCAGGATTTACTTGAGAACGGTTTCATTAGACCCAGTGTTTCGCCTTGGGCGTACCAGTGCTATTTGTGAAGAAAAAGGATGGTTTGATGAGGATGTGCATTGATTACCGGCAATTGAACAAGGTGACGATTAAGAACAAGTACCCACTGCCGAGGATTGACGACTTATTCGACCAGCTTCAGGGTGCGAGGGTGTTTTCAAAGATAAATTTGAGATCTGGCTACCACCAGCTGAGGATTAGGGCGTCTGATGTCCCTAAGACAACATTTCGTACTCGGTATGGGCACTATGAGTTTTTGGTCATGTCATTCGGATTGACTAATTCCCCAGCAGCGTTCATGGAGTTGATGAACCGAGTGTTCAGACTTTATTTGGACTTGTTCGTGTAGTCTTCATTGACGATATTCTTATATACTCCCGCAGTCAGGAGGAGCATGAGCAGCACCTCAGAGCGGTTCTTTAGACCCTGAAGGATAGTCAGTTGTATGCTAAGTTCTCGAAGTGTGAGTTTTGGTTGAGTTCGGTCGCATTCCTGGGTCATGTCGTATCAGCAGTAGGTATTCAGGTAGACCCGAAGAAGATAGAGGCAGTCAACAACTGGCCTCGACCAGCTTCAGCTACGGAGATTTGGAGTTTCCTGGGGTTAGCAGGTTACTATCGTCGGTTTGTGAAAGGGTTTTCATCCATTGCAACCCCTATGACCAGACTGACCCAGAAAGGTGCCTAGTTCAGATGGTCAGATGAGTGTGAGGCGAGCTTTCAGAGGCTCAAGGCAGCTTTGACCACGACACTGGTGTTGGTTTTGCCCATAGGTTCAGGGCCCTATACAGTCTATTGTGATGCATCTCGTATTGGACTTGGTGCAGTGTAGATGCAGGATGGCAAGGTCATTGCCTATGCTTCGAGGAAGTTGAAGGTTCATGAGAAGAACTATCCAGTGCATGATTTGGAGTTGGCAGCCATCGTTCACGCATTGAAGATTTGGAGGCACTATCTGTATGGTGTGGCGTGTGAGGTGTTCACGGATCATAAGAGTCTTCAGTATTTGTTCAAGAAAAAGGAGTTGAATTTGAGGCAGAGGAGGTGGTTGGAGTTGTTGAAAGATTATGACATCACTATCTTATATCACCCGGGAAAGGCCAATGTGGTGGTTGATGCCTTGAGTAGGAAGTCAGCCAGTATGGGCAGTCTTGCTTATATTTCGGTCGGTGAGAGACTGCTTGCTTTGGACGTTTAGGCTTTGGCCAATAAGTTTGTGAGGTTGGACATTTCTGAGCCTAGTCGAGTATTAGCTTGCACGGTCGTACGTTCTTCGTTATTGGAGCGTATCCGTGATCGACAGTTTGATGATCCCCATTTGTGTGTCTTGAGGGACACGGTGCAGCGTGGAGGTTCCAAGAAAGTGACCTTAGATGATAATGGTGTATTGAGATTGCAGGGGCGTGTTTGTGTGTCCAATGTTGACGGGATTCGAGAGTTGATCTTAGCGGAGGCCCACAGTTCTCGGTATTCTATTCACCCGAGCGCCACGAAGATGTATCACGATTTGAGGCAGCATTATTGGTGGCGTAGAATGAAGAAAGACATTGTTGCATATGTGGCTCGTTGTTTGAACTGTCAGTAGGTTAAGTACGAGCATCAGAGGCCCGGTAGTTTATTTCATAGGATTGAGCTTCCCGAGTGGAAGTGGGAGAGCATTACTATGAATTTTGATACTGGACTTCCGATGACTCGGAAGAAGTTTGATGCGGTTTGGGTTATTATTGATAGGCTGACCAAGTCAGCACATTTTGTTCCTGTTGCATCCACCTATTCGTCTGAAAGGTTAGCCGAGATTTATATCAGGGAGGTTGTTCGCCTTCACGGGGTGCCGCTGTCTATCATTTCGGATTAGGGTATGCAGTTTACCTCACATTTCTGGAGAGCGGTTCAGCGAGAGTTGGGCACCCAGGTTGAGTTGAGTACAACATTTCATCCTCAGACGGACGGTCAGTCCGAGAGGACTATTCAGATTCTTGGGGACATGCTCTGAGCTTGTGTTATTGATTTTGGAGGCTCGTGGGACCAGTTTTTGCCTTTAGCAGAGTTCGCCTACAACAACAGCTACCAGTCCAGCATTCCGATGGCTACGTATAAGGCGTTGTATTGTAGGCGATGTCGGTCTCCAGTCGGATGGTTTGAGCCGGGAGAGGCTCGGTTATTGGGTACAGATTTGGTTCGAGAGGCCTTGGATAAGGTCCAGATTATTCAGGATAGACTTCGTACAGCTCAGTCCAGGCAGAAGAGTTATGCAGACCGCAAGGTCAAAGATGTTGCTTTCATGATCGGTGAGCGGGTGTTGCTCCGTGTGTCGTCTATGAAGGGCGTGATGAGATTTGGGTTGAAGGGCAAGCTTAGCCCTAGGTTCATTGGCCCATTTGAGATTCTTGAGTGTGTGGGAGAGGAGGCCTATAGACTTGCTTTGCCGCCTAGGTTGTCAGCCGTGCATCCAGTTTTTCATGTATCCATGCTCCGGAGGTATCCCGGCGACCCATCCCAAGTGTTCGATTTTAGCCCTGTCCAATTGGACAAGGGTTTGTCATATGAGGAGGAGTTGGTGGCTATTCTAGACCGGCAGGTTCGACAGTTGAGGTCGAAGAGTTTTCCTTCGGTGCATGTTCAGTGGAGAGGTCAGCCTCCTGAGGCATCAACCTGGGAGTCCGAGTCCGATATGCGGAGCCGTTATCCTCATTTATTTCCCGACTCAGGTACTTCTTTCTTTTGTCCGTTCGAGGACGAACGGTTGTTTTAGAGGTGGAGAATGTGACGACCCAAAGGGTCATCACCGTAGTTCTTTCTTGTTCCGCGCTTCCGAGGCCTTGAAAACCTCGCTTTTAGTTGCCTCGTTTTGCGTGCGCAGTTTGGGCGCGTAGTGTGAAAGTTTTTAAGTTAGAATATGTGAGTTATGTGAAAAATTTGATGGATGTTGATATTAATATGCATAATATTGACTTCAGTCAACATTTTGGGTAAACGGACCCGGACCTGTGATTCGACGGTCCCGGAGGGTCCGTAGAAAAATATGAGACTTGGGCGTGTACCCAGAATTAAATTCTGAGGTCCCAAACCCGAGAAATGAATTTTTGTCTGAAATTGTTTTCTGAAATTAATTAATTAAAATGAAGAAAAAAATTGATCGGAAAACTGTGGTATCGGGCTCGTATTTTGGTTCCGACGCCCGGTACGAGTCTTAAATATGTTTTTAAGTACTATCTGTAAATTTTGGCTAACAACGGACGTCATATGACGTGTTTCGGACTTAAAATGGGGAATTTGAGTTTTATGAAAGTTGAGAGAAAATCATGTGTTTTGAGGCTTGATTCTATGTATATGATGTTATTTTGGCGATTTGATCGCACGAGTAAGTCCGTAAGATGTTTAAGGTTGTGTGCATGTTTGGTTTGGAGCCCCGAGGGCTCGGGTGAGTTTCGAGTGTGGTCCGGGAGGTCTTAAACTTAAAAAATGTAGGTTCAGGTGTTGCAGGTCCGGCGCGGCTGCGGCCATTTCCGCGCGGTCCGCTCTGGCAGCCACGCGACCGCGGCACTTTTCTATGCGGTCCGCATGGTGGGTTCAGAGGGGGTAGCCAGGTCGACCAGCGCGGCCGCGCACCAAATCAGTGCGGTCCGCGCTGGGTGGGTTCAGAGGAAGCCCACTTCTTCCCTCCCTCGGCGCGGCCGCGGTGTATTTCTGTGCGGTCCGCGCCAGCCCCCAGCAAAATGTATAAATTCGGGATTTTCAGTCATTTTTCCACTTTTCAAAAACCCAAAACCTAAGAGGCGATTTTCGAAACAACTTTTCTTCTTCAAAACGATTGGTAAGTGATTTCTAACTCATTTTCTTCACTTCTTAACATCTTTTAACATGATTTCAATATCAAAACAAAGATTTTCATGGGAAAAATTGGGTGTTTTGGGTAGAACCTACGTTTTCTACAAATTGAGGAGTTGGACCTCAATTTGGGGTCCGATTTCAAAACAAAGCATATATTTGGATTCGTGGGAGAATGGTTAACCGGGTTTTGGTCCGAACCTCGAGTTTCGACCACGTGGGTCCGGGGGTGTTTTTGACCTTTTTGGGAAAAACCTTGTAAAAATTATTTTCATGCATTGGGAGTGATTCATTTAGTAATTATTAATGGGATTAAGTAACTTATGACTAGATTCGAGCGGATTGGTGGTGGAATCAAGAGGTAAAGCTATAATTGAGACTTGAGTGGTGTTCAAGGCATCGAGGTAAGTGTTTGTTCTAACTTTGGTTTGAGGGAATAGGATTAAGATGTTATTTGCTACTTGCTAATGTGGAGTATGGTGTATAGGCATGGTGACGGTTATCTATGCACCGGAGTCTAGCATGACCGTGAATCTTAATTGTTTTTAATTCGAGTAATGTGACACAATCTCCTTGTTTGGTTGATGAGTTTCATATAACGTGAACGATTGAGGTAGAAATTGTGATTGGTGTACTTTTGGAGTGTTAGCTCGAACATGAATGTGTTAGTTGAGGATGAAGTGATTTAAAAAGAGAATGTGTTGTGAGTACTCCCTAGCTGGGATGTGTAGACTGATATATATTCTCCCTTGTCGGGATATTTTGGGCTGTTAGCTATACCCTTGCCGGGTTAAAGGTATTGAGATGTTATTCTCCCCTGAAGGGGGTCTACTATATGAAGTCGGATATTACATAATGATATTATGGGATCGTGTGACACGCCGTCCACTTATATATGATAATATGGGATCGTGTGGCACGCCGTCCACTTATATATGATATTATGGGATCGTGTGGCACGCCGTCCACTTGGTTATTGGCCTTCGTTGCCGGTGACATATTGTGCACTGTGATAAAGATGAATTGGGATCGTGTGGCACGCCATCCACCTATATATTGTCAAAAGGGATCGTGTGGCACGCCGTCCACTTGGTTATTGGCCTCCATTGCCGGTGACATATTGTGCACTGTGATAAGGATGAATTGGGATCGTGTGGCACGCCGTCCACTTATACATGATATTATGGGATCGTGTGGCACGCCGTCCACATATATATGATATTATGGGATCGTGTGGCACGCCGTCCACTTATATATGATATTATGGGATCGTGTGGCACGCTGTCCACTATATATATAAATATATACTATATTATGGAAACCGGAGTTTCTTCGATTTTTTTCCGATATTTCATTTTTATCTGTTACTCCCCTATATCATGTCCCCTCCCAGCTTTATTTTATTTTTATCTGTTACTCCCCGATAGCATGTCCCCTCCCAGCCTTACTTTGTATTATCTTGTTATTGTTTTCTTGCACTCGTTATATATATCTGTACAGATTAATTGTGGTAGGTCCTGTCTAGCCTCGTCACTACTTTGCCGGGGTTAGGCCAGACACTTACCAGCACATGGGGTCGGTTGTGCTGATGCTACACTCTGTGCATTTTGTGCACAGATCAGGGAGCAGCCTTCAGACCGCAGCAGTAGGACTTTTAGGAGCTATCTTCAGCCCAGGGACTCTCGAGGTAGCCTAGCTGGCGTTCGCATGCCGAAGTCTCTTTCAATGTTTTTTCGTTTGTTTATCTTGTATCAGACAAACATGATGTATTTTCCTTTCAGACATTGTTTGTAGCATTCGGTAGTAGTCCGTGAGCTAGTGACACCAAACTCTGGGTAGCATTTTGGTTCAAATTTCTGCACTTTTGGTTTTCAGTTATTTTAAATTTAAAGTCTTCCGCTTAGATTTTGTCTCGCTTATTATATTGTTGAAAGAAAGCAGGAAAGGTGTTTTAAACATTTGGCTTGCCTAGCTCCGATAGTAGGCGCCATCACGACACCCGATGGTGGGAAATCCGGGTCGTGACAAGTTGGTATCAGAGCACTAGGTTACTTAGGTCTCACAACCCACGGACAGCTCGGTAGAGTCTGAGGGATCGGTACAAGGACGTCCTGTGGCGTGGAGCCCGATCCAATATATCGCTGCGGCGTGCAACCCGATCCATATATATATATATATGTATATATATCTCAGTCATCAGCCTCACAAGCCACTCGAGCTATCAGTAAAACAGGGTGCTCAGCCCAAAATATCATTTTATGCATAAAAACAAAGTAATAGAACTGAGTTATGAAATCAGTAAAACGTAGCATGACTGAGTATAGATATTAAATCAAACAGTAAGGAAATAGTACTAAAAAGTCCATAAGGGTCCAAACAGTTGGCACAAGGTCCAAATATGGCATTCATCCCAAAACATAGTAATATTTTCCAAAATACAATGACATCAAACAGTTTTCAATCAAAATACGCGACTTAAAAGTCGCACGGGACGGACCAAATTACAATCCCCAACAATGCATGACCCCACGCTCGTCACCTAGCGTGTGCGTCACCTCAGAGTAGCACCATGAAGTGAAATCTGGGGTTTCATACCCTCGGGACAAGATTTACAATCATTACTCACCTCTATCCGGTCGGAACTCTAGCCCGTGATGCCTTTGCCTCTCGAATAGGCCTCCGGATGCTCCAAATCTAGCTAAAATCAGTACCAAACCATCAAAATGTGCTAAGGGAACAAAGCCCACTCGAAAATAATCAAATTACAACTCAATTCCCCAAATTGGTCAAACCCGACCCCCAGGCCCACGTCTCGTAATTCGACAAAATTCACAAAACTAGAATCCTTATACTCTCACAAGTCTAACCATATCAAAATTATCCAATTCCGATACCATTTAGTCCTTCAAATCATTAGTTTACATTTTTGAAATATTTCACAAATTTTCTTCCCAAATCATGAATCAAATGATGAATTCAATGATAGATTCATGTACTCTAGCCAAATCCGAGTTATAACCAATTACCCCGATGAATTTCTTGAAAAACCATTGAAAAATCGCCAAAATTTGAGCTCTCTAGGTCAAAATATAAAATAAAACCCTAAACCTCGTATTGATAGTTCACCTCCCGGATTCTACCACTGTTGACCGCACAAAATCGAGTGCAGTCCACACTAGAGCACCGCTGACCGCACAAAAACTAGTGATGTCCGCGGTGGATTTGACTGCAGTGATATGCTTTGGTATTTTGGTCATAACTTTTGCTACAGATATCCAAATGTCTATTATAATATGTTTCTAAAAACTAGATTCAAAGGTCTACAACTTTCATTTTGAATCATTCCACAATTCCTTGTAGATCAAAAGATATGAGCTTACGAAGTCAGACCAGTGAAACCTTCCTTACTGCGAACTGCACAAAATCGAGTGCGGCCGCAAAGCCATAAAAAAATATTTTCTATTCTCTAACCAAACACAAAAAAATATTTTCCGGAAAAAGTTTTCCATTCAACAACCAAACCAAGGAAAATAATTGATAAAATCACTCATTTTCCATGAAAATATTTTTTTGGAAAATATTTTTCATGAAAAATATTTTTTAGGAAAGCATTTCCTTCGTATCAAACACACCCAAAGTGTTGTAATATTCAATCTAATATTTTGATATTTCCTCTTTGTACTATGTAGCTCTTGTGAGAAAGTTTTGGCATACACAATATGTTGGATCGACAAATAACATGTGTCCACTTGCATTAATTATCAGCAAATTTGAAATAACCTCAAAGAAATCTGCTTATTCAAACTCCATTAGTCAAGTCTTTTCTTTATTATTGAAAAGTTACATTGACCGAGGGCTACGACACGATCCCCATCTGTTGTCCTTTTTTACACAAAGCTGCAAAAACATGGTTAGCGAAAAGAGACCACTCTCATGTTCAATTTTTGCTACTATGATCAGTTAATCTAGAAAAAAGGAGTAAACGAACTATTATATATTTATAACGAACTTATTTATTCAATTATTTGCACAACTCCTCAGTTAGAATAAAACAGAACAAAAATATTCCTACACTTATATTTTTAGCGGAAATTTACCAAATTCAAGCTTCTATTTCAGGCTGCACTAATGGCTATAGGTTTTCGAACACTTCAGTATACTTCTATGGTGGCATCATCTCCTTACCACGAAATCTCAATCAGGACTATTAAAACTTAAAGTAGTGGATGTATAAATTGATATACTATAATGATTCAGATATAGAAGTTTTAAAAATAACGAAAAAGGGCCAAAACTACCCCTATCGTTTGCTAAATAGTTTATAAATACCCTATGTCTATCTATCCGTCCAAAAAAACACACGACATTAATTCAATTAACAGAATTACCTCCGCGACTAACGGCACAACTACATTTAATGACATGTCATTTTTCTACTGGGCCACATGGCAATCTCTGACTAGAATAAAAATGGATATTATTTCGACCCACTTAGCCCCGACCCAATGGCTTCCCCAGGTTCACTTGCATTTGGGCTTGCATGTTGTTTGGGGTCGGATCCCATGACATCAACACTAGGTTGAGTAAAGTCAATTCCTGTGGAGGGAAGAAGGGAAGTTCCAACCCCTTATTTTGTGCTAAGAAAGGATTTTAGTTGAAGTGGGATGGTAGATTCCATTGGGCATGCATTGTTTGGATTAGATTGTTGTTCATTCCCAGAGCTAGTGGTTGCATTATATTGTTTACCAAAATGTGGTTCATGTAGTTTTCATAGCTAGATGAAGCCCCTCGGATACTAGTTGTGCAAGAAATTGAGGGTTTTGGTCTAGAATTATGCTCTCTTGGCCGTTGATATTGAGTCGGAGTGAGGCAGCTCTCCCCATTAATCCCAATTCTATCCAAGAAGTTGGATGGTGATCCTGGGGTAATAGTGGTTGAGCATAGAACATTGGGAGATTTGGCATTTGGGGAGGAATGAGAGGGAGGTTGTTCATAGTTTGGGAGAGATGGTTTCTTAGTATTTGGATCAATCTGAACCTACTCATTGGGATTGAGAGGCATTCTTGGCATTATGGTGTGAATGATGGTGGTGGTTTATAACGTCAGAGGTTTGAGGAGTAGGAACGATTGCTCCTCTTTGCATGCTATCTAAAAGGATTAGCGTGTTTGGCTTTATAGAAGATTTTGCATGGGATTGTTTTGGCACGTGTCCCAAGGAAGATGACAATTATATGATGTTTTGATTTTCTTTGGTCGGTTGTGCCAATGCATATATATTGGATTGGGTAATTTTGTGGCTGTTAAAGCTAATTGGTCTATTAGGATCATTATTGGAGTTATTGGGATAGTTGGCATAGGTATTTAAGGTTTTTAGGGGTTTAATAAGGTTTTAATATTAGGAATTGGAATTTTGTCTTCTATGAGTTTATAGGTTCATGAACTATATTTGTCTTTTGTGATCAGTTCATGCATGAAATATTAGGGGTATTATTGCTATTATTACTTATAGTTTACTCAAATACCATTTGCTGGTTATCTATATGAATATTAGAGAAGCGATTTTTGATTTCAAAGTGGTTTTAATCTTTATGTTTTGCAGAAATGTTATGATCACAATTAACTGGAAAAGAGTTTGTTTGCCCAGTAAAAGAGTCTTTAGGAATGTATTTTAAGTTTTTGGTGATAATGTACTTACCTGTGACAACATTAAATAATTTGACATCAATACCTAAATCTTGGTTCTTGTCAATTTCTTCACGTCCTTTTGATGCATTAGTTTTTTTTGTTTCTTGTAAATGGCACTGTATGCCAACCATCCGTATGAGTTGTTGGGGTTTTATCATCCTTAGAAACTTCCGTCTGAATTAAAGTTGAATCCTTGTCAGTATCATATCTGTAGGAACAATTATTTGCTGAGTGACCCAATCTACCACACTGTTTGCAAAAGAAATGATCTGCTTCATAATGAATGTGTTGTTTGTGAGTGCCAATGTAATTAAATTTCACTACTGGTTCCTCCATTGGTAATTCTACACATAATATGGCGTATCTTCCTCGTAAGAAAAATGATGTGCGTGCGTCCACTTTTAATAATCTTCCAGTCACGACCCAAAAATCATAAGTCGTGATGGCACTTACCTCAACCCGCTAGGTAAGCCAACTAACAGAAAAACACAACTCAATTGAGATAATAAGATAAAAGAGAATTGATAACTAAACATTTACAAGTTTACCGAAGACCTGATAGTATGAATCACTACCTTTTAAGATTTGAAATTTTAAAACTGATAAAAATAAATACAAGTTCTGTTTGACGGTTACACAAACAGATTATCAAGAATCTAAGCTACAAAGTACAAGTGGAAGCTATATCCAAACGCACGAACATCTTCCGAATAAGCACCTGAAATCACCAACAGCTCCGCTCCAAAATCTACACGCAATGTAAAGAAGTGCAGTATCAGTACAACCGACATCATGTACTGGTAAGTATTTTGTCTAACCTCGTCAAAGAAGTAATGAGGCTTTTAGTTAAATCATGCTTATTGTTATAACATGCACATTAGATTAGCAGTAAAGTAGTTCAAAACATAACAGATAAAAGTATCATATACAACTCGGCGACACGGTCAACAAATACTAAAAGGAACCACAATAGAAGATTTATGATCTTCCCTAGTATGAGAAGTATGTCCAAAATATCAAATCACATGGCACGATAATACCCTTCGTGCTTTTATCTCATCCTTACCATGTATAAATAAATTTATGTAACAATTCAATTAGCATGGCAATACCCTTCGTGCATTCAACTCATCCTTCCAAATAAACGTATAACAGAACCAACCATATGACAGAAACACAATGAAAGGAATTACAAAGTAGGAAATACGCAAGTAACAATAGACAAGGATATGCATGTGGGCCGCAGTAAAGGACTAAATAGAAGCACGTGAGTAATAACAACAATTGGAAAGCAAGGGATATCATCATCAATTAACCAGTATATTGGGGGCCTAAGTACAAATATCACAGATAAGGAGGAAACACATGATATTTACAAGTTAGCAAGTACGAGCATGAATGACTAACATGATGGAATGCTTAAACTAGAGTGCGACAGAATATTTATGACATGAGTATAATTTCAAAAGCAAAAAGTAGGCATGGCATATGAAAAACATGCAAGTAAAAGACATGGACAACACAACAACAATGAGATAGAGGTCAAGTACGGGACAATAACAATATATCACTCAGAATGTATAATTGCGACAACAACAGCTCAGGTAAGGGCGGAAATGTAAACACGAAAAAACAGATATTATATCATAATGCATATCCCTCATCGTCACCCTCACGAAAATACCCTTCGTGCCATGACCTCACAATATTAAAAACATAACAATGTAAATAAAATGGCACAACATCATCCTTCCTGCTTTACACTCTTCCTCACATGATAACGTATATGAAATGGCAAGACATCACCCATCGTGCTTTACACTCTTCCTCACATAATAATATATATGAAATGACACGACATCACCCTTCGTGCTTTACACTCTTCCTTACCATGCATATGATATCAATAAAATGACAAGTTATGAAGTATAAGTAACATCGAGGAGAGTGTTCAAACGAATATTCCAACAAATTCTAAATCACGAAATTTCTAAGCCAACAATGATTCAATAAGCCCTCAAGAGCCGTATAACTCAAGTACTTCCACAACTATCACAATTTATCAGCAACACAAGTATAGAATCCAGCATCTCAAAATATCGACCGTAGCAATGTAGTAGTAATTACACATAGAGATGACCAAACTAGACACATCAATGTATTCTCAGAATTCTATCAAATTCGATCAATTTATATTAGGCTAAGTCTTGATTACTAACATTTTATACTACGTTCTTAATATCAGTACATCAAGTGAAGCATGAAGCAGGGAAGTTACGTAATTCTATAAGACACAATTATAGCACAATCTGCCCCCGAGCATGATTAATCCCATACGCATGTCACCTCATATATGTATCATCCCCACATGTAGCAAGCAATGACAAATAGGAGGAAAATTCTCTCAATAAAGTTAGGCAAAACACTTACCTCGATTCGGCTAACTCAACACTCAACTTAGCTTTTTTCTCTACAAATTTGCCTCCGCTCGACTCAATCTAGTCAACGACAATTTGAATACATCACACAATGCAAGAGAAAACAACTTTAATGAATAAAGCTATATTTTTTTATTCAATTTCTAAAAAGTCAATAAAAGTCAAATCCTGGGCCTGACCGATCAAAACCCGGGTCCAAGGGTAGGTCTTGACTACACATAGCCTCACGAGATCAAATACGTATTTTGCTTTCAAATCCGAGTCCTATTCGACTCTCAAATCCTAAATTTTTATTTTTCAAAACTTTGACAAAACCCCTAAATTTTTCCATAGATTCTCATGAATTTGATGTTAAATCTTGTATAAAATCATGAAATATAGTTGGAAATTGATTAAAGATACTTACCCAATATTTTGGTATGAAAATCCCCTCTCAAAATTGCCTCACCTCGAAGCTAGGGTTCAATGAAAATGAAGCAAAAACTCAGAATTCTCAGCACTTAACATGCTACAGATGTCGCATTTGCGAATGAACAGTATTTTCGCAATTGCCATAAATGGTTGGCAATTGAGGATGAACAGTATTTTTGCAATTGCCATAAAAGGTTCACAATTGCGAATGAAGTGTTTTTGCAATTTCCATAAAAGGTTCACAATTGCGAATGAACAGTGTCGCACCAGAAACCAGCAAAACCTAAACTTCTCTGAAATGATCTGAAACCACCCCGAAACTCATCCGGAACCTCCCGGACACAAACTATATATGAAATTAGATCATAAAATACGCTACGGGCCTGCTCGCTCACTTAAAACACTAAAAAGAGGCCGTCTTAATCCGATATTAACCATGGTCAAACTCCCAAATTTCTTAACTTTACTAGTCTCCCAACCAATGATCCAAAAAGTACACCCAAGTCCCTCGGGACTCCAAAATCAAAAGTGCACACCAGTCTAAAAATACCATACAAAGTAGCTCGCGTGATCAAATCGCCAAAATAACACCTAGAACTATGAATTGGACACCAAATCAAATGAACTTTTCAAGAAAGTTTTGAAATCTCTATTTTTACCACCGGACGTCAGAATCACGTCAAACTGACTCTGTTTCCCACAAAATTTCATAGATAAGTCAAAAATATTATATTAGAGTTGTATCGGGCTCTGGAACTAAAATACAGACCATATATCAACAATGCCAAATATTTAATCAATTTTTAAAAATATTAGATTTCAGACTTTTAATTTTCAATAAAAATTATAACTCAAGCTAGGGACCTTGGAATTTGATTTCGGGCATATGCCCAGATCCCATATTTCAATGTAGACCCATGGGGACCGTGAAAATACGGGTTCGGGTCCATTTACTCAAAACATTGACCAAAGTCAACTAAAATTAACTTTTTAGGCAAACGTTCTTGTTTTTATCAGTTTTTTAGCATATAAGCCTCCCCAGTCAATACCCAGACTGCGCACACAAATCAAGAAAGGTTAGAATGAGACTCTAAAGGCTTCGAAATACAGAGTTTAGTTCTAAATGACCGAGCGAAGTGCAAATACTCAAAACGACCAGTTGGGTCGTTACATCCTCCCCCTCTTAAATACATGTTCGTCCTCGAACGTGCCAGAAGTCGTTCCAAAGCTATCAAATCATGGTGTAACCTTACTATACATAACCCGGGGGTGATCCCACGTCACCCTATTCCATATAAGCCCACCAACACGACACAATTAGAGATCCTTATTTCAACCTTGGTCCTGAAGCCTTAAAACTCAATCTCTATCATCCAGAATTCATTGCAAGACCCGAATCCCACATCTACACACTGTATAAGTCTGAACAAGTTGTATCAAGTCACAACCATAACCCAAGATTTAATTACATGATATAACCCATCACTTTGACGCTCAGAGTAGGAACTGCTGACTATGATTACTATCCAAAACAAATTTGGTGCCGGTAGCAAACCTCATATCGATTAGAACCTCGTTTAAAACCTTCATATCCTAACGATGATGAAAGAAACATGCATAACCTCTTAACCACTCATCTGATCAATAAGCTAAGAAACTCTTTCGCCCGACCAGGGCCATTGTCCACTTCCTCAACAAAATATAGTATTATTCTTCCAAACCTTCCTCATCCCAATACAATAGCATAAATCTCAGGTCTAGAAACCCCATCTCAGCCAAGATGAGTAGCCACAACGACAAGCATCAACAATAATCATATGGAGCCACATACAACCCGGTTCCGTACACTAACCAGTAATAATTTCAGACATGACAGATAACAGTAAGAAAAATAAATGAGAAAACTACTATCAAGTTAAGAAGGCAGGGAAACTTTAGCATTTGACTATGAACTATTCTAGACAAAGTGGAAGCAAAATGCACGAAATAAAAATAAGGAGCCACATTTCATCACTGTACTGTTGCGGCGTGCAACCCGATCCCATCATATCAATCCACATATGGTACCCTTCGAGCCATAATACTCGAGCTCACTGATCACATGTGCATCAACATCAAGCACAATAGAGTGCAAAAAAATATAGCTATGGGGAAAATCATTAGGAACAAACAATACTGAGAAGGACAAGCACAACTATGGTGCAATAAGCAAATCAACATCACAAAGTCCACCTCGCCCATAGTGCCATGAAGTCTAAACTGAATCACAATATGCGTACAAAAAATCATGTAACCCTCACAACCCGCCATAGTATAAGAGAGAAACATATAACATAAACCAAGGCGTGAATGCCATCCATTCCACCTGATGATATACATATGGAAACAACTGCGCAAAACAAATAGGTACGCTCCGATACAGAATACACATTCTCATTAGGATCAAAATAATCCCCAAACCAAATTCCGATCTTCCTCAAACATGGAATAAACCTTCCAAAAGTCTATAGAACCCCTTCCATAACACCTACCATCAATTATTCAATCCTCTACATTTCTTCTTAACTCGCAATCCAGGAATAATCTGTCAACAAGAACATTCAGTCTCTGAGCCTCATGACTACTAGAATTTTCATACCCAATCTCAACACACTACTCAATGGCTAACAGTAACTCATACTTTGTCATCTCACGTAAAAACACCCATAAGTCAAAACACATGGTACCTGCCAATAGGCGAACTCTACTCTGATAGGAACACATAATGCCGGCAAAATATTAAACACTCGAAACTGTCTGTGCCATAAATAACTCATATCCTTCCCTCCAAAACTATCTACAACCTTATACCTGCAAATTTCAACCCCACATGGTGCATCGCCTCTAACATGCTCCCCGCAACACTACAAAAATATCATAGCCAACTCTGAAGCATAAGCAAATTGAACACATGGTAGAAAGCCAGGTTACACCTAGAACCACATCAGCCCCGTGTAATAGAAGCACATATAAGTCGAGGGGAGGGAAACAACCCTGGACAGTCAGGGAAATTTTCTGAATAACCCCTTCACATCTAAAGCATTGGCCACTACGCACCACTACTGCAAAATTATGAACGGTTTCCACCGTCAACTGTAGAAAGATCGCCACCGTGGATTGAATGAAGTTATGATAACTACCACCGTCCACTAAGACTTGGACTGGAGAACTATTTACGTGCCCTAAAAACCGAAGAATCGAGGAGGAATTATCCCCAGCTAAGGCATGATAAGAGATAACTGAATGTTCTTGCACTTTTACGCACTGCAATTCTTCAGCTAAAATGTCATTAGGAACAAATGGTTCTGGTAGCATTGTTTCTATCTCTAAACCATCAGTGAGGAGTAATAAGTGCGGAGGAGACTTACACTTGTGTCCGACAGTGTACTTTTCTTTGTAGTAATAGCAAAGCCTCCGCTCACGGCGGCTTTGAATTTCAGCATGGGTGAGCCATTTTATCGGTGTTCGATTTGCATTGAGAGCTACTGGTGTGACTGAGGAGGCGGAACTGGTATAAGAGAAAGAAGGATTAGGGTTAGGTAACAGAGGAGTACCTTAGTTAGCAAACACGGGTCAGGTTGGACCTTTCTATGACTGGATCCGTTGTTCATATTTGTGGGCCTGGGTTAGGGCCTCTTTAAAAGTTTTGTGCTCGTGACTCAATACTAAATTTTTTATATCCTCCCTCAAGCAGAGGTAAAGAATTTCAACATCAACCTTTCAGATAAGTCATCAATTTCATTAGCGATGACTTCGAACATGCTCTGTAATTCCGACACGGTGGTGATCTGCCGGAGTTTCACTCACCTTCCCTCCGCCAACTCGAGACCCTCCTACTTAAAGCGAATTTTTACCTTTTCTAGGAAGTGCGGCCAATCGACTAACTGTTTTTTCTTACAACCAACGGTACCATTCCAGTGGTTCCCCGTCAAGATATAACGATGCCACAATTAACAGCTCGTCGGGAGCAACCCGATAGAAATTAAAATAACACTCTGCCTGGAATATCCATGCTTCTGGATTGGCACCATAGAACTAACCAAATTCTGGTATGTGTCATAGTGTGGTGTTTGCTAGTCCCTGATCTTATCGAATGATCGTCATAGCTGGATCACGTCGGTTAATTTCCGCTGGAGCTTTGGGCGCCACAACCTCCATTAGCATCTCATGCATATCTGCCATTTCCTTAGAAAATGAATCCTTCACATTTTGAATTGAAATCCATTGTGAATCATCGATAAAGGCCTTGAGTACTTTTTTTTCTTCAATGATATACCTCTGGATGAAAGCATCAATGAAGCAATCAAAAAATATTCCAAGTACTGATTATATTAACTCAACCAAATGGAGTTACAAGCAACAGAACAATACAAAGACTATTGAAGATACAGAGGAGAGAATTACCAAATTGAAAGATGAGAATCAGAACATACAGCAACATAATAGCCTACAACTACAATTTCTTAACAACTTATTTATACTATCTTGTGCTCTACTCATGATATAACCGCCTGCTCTGCCTTCACATATTTCAGCCCTTAACCTTCACAACAAAATCTATTAATCTTTTGGATGTAATCTTCACGCGCCCGCTACGTTTTACAGCTGCACTCCCTAGCTGATTCAGCTTATCCATAGTGGCATGTGAGGTGTCCCCCACGTCAGCTCTATTGGTCACAACAATGTTTCTCTCTATATTTTCTTTTTTAACTTATTATTTTCATCATTGCACAACTCATACTTTTTGCTTCGTATTTGTAGAAATTTATACGTCAAAATTGTATTTTTGTGTGTAGGTATTTTCTTTTTTTATCTTTTTGTGTTATCGAACATGTATAGAAATTTTGTCGACTTTCGAGCCAACATACACATAGAGTATAGAATGAAAGAAATTTGTACATAAGATGATCTACGTTCTAACCATATAACATATGATAGATTAATTTCTCTATATCTGTTTTCTAGAATTTCTGTTAGGTATGGTTTCTTTGTTAGCTAAATAAGATCAAAATTTACCATTTTCAGGAACTTGAATTTTTTTTCTTTTTCTTTTAATTTATTACACAAAAATATTTTTTAACAATATTTATTTAATTTTACAAAAAATTATGTTCATTAATATAGAATATACGCGCAATGCGCATGCTCAGATACTAGTATCTAATATGGTGGAGAAGTGTGTGACCTTCTTTCTGTATTTTCATACGTTTTGTTTTCTTCTACAGGGGTGGCTCAAGGGGGAGGCTAGTAAAGCAGTTGCTTTAGGCCCCCTAAATTTTGTGGCCCCAAAAATATATTTAATTGTGGATTTACTATCTTATTTTCACTTAAATAATATTGAAGTTTATAGAAAAACGAAAAAGAAAATACAAATTTCTTATAAAAATGGAAAGAGAGACTATCTATTTTTTAACAATAGAAATATTTTAGAACTTTGAATTAAGATACTCAAATCTTCATATTGATAAATAATGTTTTTTACATTAAAATTCAAAGCAATGAATTATAAATAAATGGCTAACATCTTATTAACTTGAATTTTCTTACCAATGTGAATATTAATATTATATTTTATAAGATAACTACATTATAAACAAAAAAAGATAGAAAGAAAAAAAAGAAACCAATATAATATTAACACTATAATTTAAAAGATAACTATATTATAGACCAAAAAATAATTATCGTCCTTATTAAAATTTAGCTGTAGGCCACGAATTGTATTGAGAATAGATATAGAGAAATTATATTTCTTGTATCTCGCTGCAGACGTACGTGCTTTGTGCAGAGAAGATAAAATTGGTTTTTACTTAATATGTTTCTACCTACTAATTAGCACTCTTTCATTGAACGGTGGCGGGCAGCCCGACGTTAGAGGTTCTTTAAGTCATGTTGACTCTATATATGTTATGCTGATTTTTATTCAACTAAATCTTCGTGCTTGACATAGGTGGATTTGTTTTGTCCACATGCCATACCTATATTAGTTATACATTAATCTCGAATCGATAGCATATTCATAGTAATTTTGGAAAATGTATTTGTGATCAGTGGGGACGCAGAATTTCCGTTAAGGGGTTCAAACAAGAAAAAAGTTAATAAATTGAAAGATAAAGTAGCATGTCACGACTCTAAGCCCGGACCTGGTCGTGATGGTGCTTTTCGTGAAAACAAGGTCAGCCGACACTTCTCATTTTAATTTTTAAGTAGTTACCCAATAAGATTCAAGTCTAAAACATTATAAATAATCCAAAGGTGAATAGTGACCATACAGAACAATATGCGGAATACAACCCAACACATCCCGATACCGGGGTGTCACTAGTCATGAGCATCTATCAATCCTATTACAAGTCCGAAATGTCTATAAGCTATTACAAAATGTCTGATAAAGAGATAGAAACCATAAAGGGCGAGAAACACTGGACTGCGGACGCCAAGCAGCTACCTCATGGACTCTGAAGTCTGCCAGAAGCTCTCAACTCGCACTGGCAGAATTAGCAACGTCTGAATCTGTACATGAGGTGCTGGAAGTAAAGTGAGTACTCCAACTCAGTGAGTAATAATCATAAATAAAGACTGAAAGCCAGAAATCACGTAAGGCACATTACAGGCTATAATGAAGCAATAAAACCAGTGAAAATATTAAATCCGTACAGATAGGTGAATGTCATTTAAATTCGACTTAAACTTTACGAAAGCCTTTTCAACAATTAAGCAAGTAAATGACAGGCAATTAAGAAAGATAAACACATAAACGTTCGCCCCTCGGCATAATGTTACAAAATCTGCCCCTCGGGCAATATCTTAGAACAATACCAGCCCCTCAGACTCAATCTCACATCACAATGGGTACCCGCACTCACTGAGGGAGTGCAGATTCATGGAGGGGCACCTTACGGCCCAAGCTCAATATCAATCCATCTCGTGGCGTCATCACTAGGCTCTCGGCCTCATATCAACAAGCCACCTCGTGGCGTACATATCAGTGTTTCCTCATAACATAGGCCCTCGGCATTACTCAGTCAAAAATCCTCACAAGCCACTCGGTAGTAGTAAAATATGATTCTCAGCCCAATTAACATTTAAGTGTTAAAACATAGTAAACATGGCTGAGTATGAAAATAATGTAATATAAAATGATTGAGTTCAAGTATAAATTCAAAACAGTGAGGAATATAAATAAAAATCCCGGAAGGGTCCAAATAGTTGGCACGAGGCTCAAATATGACATTCCACCCAAATAATGATGATAGCAAATAGATTTCAGTCAAATACTCGGTAAAATAGTCATTCGGGATAGACTAAGTCACAATCCCCAACAGTACACGACCCCACGCTCGTCATCTAGCATGTGCGTCACCTCAATATAGCACAACGATGTGCAATCCAGGGTTTCATACCCTCAGGACATCATTTACAATCATTACTCACCTCAATCCGGTCAAATCTCTAGCTTGCGACGCCTTTGCCCCTCGAATTGGCGTTCACTCGCATCGAATCTATCCAAAATCAGAATCACGACGTCAAAATATGCTAAGGAAACGAAGCCCAAGCAAAAATAATCAATATACGACACAAATCCCGAAATTACCAAAACCCGACCCCCAGGCCCACATCTTGGAATTCGATAAAATTCACACCAATGGATTCCTTATCTCCCCGCGAGTTCATACATATCAAGAGTACCAAAATCCGACCATAATTGGTTCTTCAAATCCTCAAGTCTAGGTCTCCAATACCAAGCCCTAGTTTTCCCAATTTTTAAACCTTAAATTCCACTAATTATAGCTCTAATCCGTGAAATAATACCATAGGAACGAGTTTTAGGTCCAAAATCCTTACCTAAATGAAGTTCCCTTGAAATCCCTCTTCAAAATCGTCCAAAAAGCTCCAAAGCCGACTTAGAAATTGTGAAATAGCTCAAAAATCGCGAAGGAAACAATTTATTTCTTCTGGCCCAGGCATTTTCGTATCTGCGGCCAAATTCCCTCTTCTTCGGTACCTCTTCTGCGGTCAAGACCACCGCATCTACGGTCCTCACTTGAATCCCCATATTTCTGCATCTGCGATGCAATATACAGCACCTGCGCCTTCGCAGATGCGGATCCAACAACCGCTTTTGCGGTTCCTGCCAACTTCACCAGCTTCCGCTTCTGCGACCACTCTTCCGCATATGTGGCGTCGCACCTGCAGTCCCCAATCTGCATGTGCAGAAATACTAGAAGCAGCAAAAGATCTGCAGTTCACCAAAAACTCCAACTCTCCATCAACCATCCGAAATCACTCTGAGGCCCCCGGGACCTCAACCAAAATCACAAATATAACCCATAACCTTATTCAAACTTATATCAATCTTCAAAACACCTCAAACAACACTGAATCAACCAAAACACATCGGATTCAAGCCTAACTTTCCAAAATCTTCCGAATTCCGCTTTTGATCAAAAACCTGACCAAACAACGTCCGAATGACCTGAAATTTTGCACATACATCCCAAATGACACAACGAAACTATTGCAACTCTCAGAATTCTATTCCGACCCCTATATCAAAATCTCGCCTACCAACCGGAAATCGCCAAAAATATCAACTTCGCCAATTCAAGACTAAATCTAGTCCGAACCTTTAAAACTCATTCTGATCACGCTCCTAAGTCTTAACTCACCTCCCGAAGCTATCCGAACCATCGGAACTTAAATCCGAGCCCGCTAATATATAATTCAATATCTGGTTAACTTTTCCAACTTAAGCTTCCTCAAAAGAGACTAAGTGTCTCAAACCTTACCAAATCCTTTCCGAACACGAGCCAACTGACCCGATCACACATAAAACCGATAGACAAAGCAATACAAAGCAGAAATGGGGGAAAAGGAGCGATAACTCATGAGACGACTGGCCGGGTCATCACATCCTCCCCAACTTAAACAAACGTTTGTCCTCGAACGAGTTAAGAAACATACCTGAAGCCTCAAACAGGTGAGGATATCTGTTCCGCATCTCCCGCTCGGTCTCCCAGGTAGCCTCCTCCATGATCCGATCTCTCCACTACACTTTCACCGAAGCTATATTTTTTGACCTCAACTTCCAAACCTGAAGCTCCAAAATAGCTACTGGCTCCACATTATAAGTCAATTCACCATCCAACTGAATCGTGCTAAAATACAGAACATGAGACGGATCCCTAATATACTTCCGGAGCATAGAAACATGAAATACCGGATGCACACTCGACAAGCTGGGTGGAAAAGCAAGCTCATAAGCCACCTCCCCAATCCTCCGAAGCACCTCAAAAGGCCCAATGAACCGAGGACTCAATTTACCTTTCTTTCCAAATCTCATGACACCCTTCATAGGCGAAACGTTCAACAGAACCTTCTCACCAACCATGTAGGACGCATCTCGAACCTTCTTGTCAGCATAACTCTTTTGCCTAGATTGCGCTGTACAAAGCCTCTCCTGAATCACCTTCACCTTTTCTAAAGCATCCTGCACCAAGTCTGCCCCCAATAGCCTAGCCTCACCCGGCTCAAACCAACCAATTGGAGATTTACACCACCTCTCATACAAAGCCTCATATAGAGCCATCTGAATACTCGACTGGTAGCTGTTGTTATAAGCAATCTCTGCAAGCGGTAGAAACTGATCCCATGACCTCCGAAATCAATGAAACAAGCACGCAACATGTCCTCCAATATATGAATAGTGCGCTCATACTGCCTATCATCTGAGGGTGAAAGGTTGTGCTCAACTCAACCTGAGTACCTAACTCTAGCTGCACAGACCTCCAAAACTGTGAATTAAACTGAGTGCCCCTATCTTAAATGATGGAAACTGGGACACCATACAAACAAGCAATCTCCCAGATATAGATCTATGCTAACTACTCTGAAGAATAGGTAGTACACACAGGAATGAAGTGCACGGACTTGGTCAGCTGATCCACAATCACCCAAATAGCATCAAACTTCTTCAAAGTCTGTGCAAGTTCAACTACAAAGTCCATAGTGATCCTCTCCCACTTCCACTCTGGAATATCCATTCGCTGATGTAAGCCACCCAGTCTCTAATGCTCATATTTCAACTGCTGACAATTGAGACACCGAGCTACAAATCCCACGATGTCTTTCTTCATTCTCCTCCACCAATAATGTTGCCTGAAATCCTAATACATCTTTGCGACACCAAGATGAATGGAATACCGAGAGCTATGGGCCTCCTCCAGAATCAACTCCCGAAACCCATCCACTTTGGGCACACAAATCCATCCCTACATCCTCAATACCCCATCATCATCAATGGTCACATCTCTGGCATCATCATGATGAACTCTATCATTAAGGACAAGCAAATGCGGATCATCATACCGGCACTCTCTGATACGATCATATAAGGAAGACCGAGAAACCACACAAGCCAATACCCGACTGAGCTCCGAAATATCTAACCTCATGAACCGATTGGCCAAGGCTTGAACATCAACTGCAAGAGATCTCTCCCCAACTAGAATATATGCCAAACTCCCCATACTCACTGCCTTTCGGCTCAAAGCATCGGCCACCACATTGGCCTTTCCCGGATAGTACAATATAGTGATATCATAATCCTTTAGCAACTCCAACAATCTTCACTGCCTCAAATTAAGATCCTTCTACTTGAACAAGTACTGAAGACTACGATGATTAGTAAACACCTCACATGACATGCCATACAAGTAATGCCTCCAAATCTTCAACGCGTGAACTATGGCAGCCAACTCCAAATCATGAACGGGGTAGTTCTTCTCATGGGGATTCAACTGACGAGAAGCATAAGCAATAACTCTACCCTTCTACATCAATACACAACCAATACCAACTCTCGAAGCATCACAATACACGATATATGAACTTGAAGCTGATGACAAAACTAACACTAGAGTTGTGGTCAAAGCTGTTTTGAGCTTCTGAAAGCTCTTTTCACACTCATCCGACCACACAAATGAAGCACCCTTCTGAGTCAACTTGTTTAAGGGAGATACGAGAGATGAGAATCCCTAAACAAACCAGAGACAATAGCCTGCCAAACCAAGAAAGTTGTGAATCTATGTGGTTGAGGACGGTCTAGGCCAACTCTAAACTGCCTTTATCTTCTTCGGATCAACCTGAATACCCTCACTAGACACCACATGTCTCAAGAAAGCCACTGAACCGAGCCAAAACTCACACTTGGAGAATTTTGCATAAAACTTCTCCTCCCTCAACATCTGCAATACCACTCTCAAATGTTCTGCGTGCTCTTCCTAACTACGCGAATACACCAGAATATCATCAATGAAGACTGTGAAAAAGAAGTCGAGATAAGCCCGAAACATGTTGTTCATCAAATGCATGAATATTGTTGGGACATTGGTCAGCCCAAAAGACATCACCAAGAACTCATAATGACCATATCGCGTCCTGAAAGCCGTCTTAAGAATATTCGAGTCCCTGATCTTCAACTGGTGATAACCTGAACAGAGATCAATCTTGGAGAACACTCTCGCTCCCTGAAGCTGGTTGGATAAATCATCAATGCGAGGCAAAGGATACTTGTTCTTAACTGTTACCTTGTTCAATTGCCTATAATCAATACACATCCTCAGAGTGCCATCCTTCTTCTTCACAAATAGGACCGGCACACCCCCAAGGTGACACACTAGGACGAATGAATCCCTTATCAAGGAGTTCCTGAAATTGCTCCTTTAACTTCTTCAACTTTGTTGGTGCCATACGATACAGCGGAATAGAAATGGGCTGAGTGCCCGGCACCAGATCAATGCCAAAATCAATATCCCTGTCTGGTGGCATGCCCAACATGTCAGCAGGAAACACATTGGGAAAATCCCTCACAACTGGAATAGAATCAATATTGGGAGTCTCAGCACTGACATCCCTCACAAAGGCTAGATACAAAAGACAACCCTTCCCAACCATACGCTGGGCCTTCAAGAACGAGATCACTCTACTAGGAACATAATTCGTCACACCTCGCCACTCGATCCGTGGCACATCTGGTATAACCAATGTGACTATCTTAGCATGACAATCTAGAATACCACGACACGGAGATAACCAATCCATGCTTAAAAGGACATCGAAATCCACCATACACAATAATAAAAGATCCACTCGGGTCTCCAGACCCCCAATAGTCACCACAAATAACTGGTACACACGGTCTACAACAACAGTATCGCCTACTGGGGTAGATACGTGAACAAGTGAAGTAAGAGATTCATGGGGCATACCCAAATAACGAGTAAAGTATGATGACACAAAAGAAAAGGTGGAACCGTTATCAAAAAATATAGAGGCATCTCTGTGGTAGACTGAAACAATACCTGTAATAACATCATCTGAAGCAATATCATTGGGTATAGCTGGAAGTGCATAGAAACAGGCCTGGCCGCCACCTGATCGACCTCCCCCTCTGGGGCGACCCCTAGCTGACTGACCTCCACCCCTAGCTGGCTGGGCGGGTGGTGATGAAGTAACTGGCACTGAAGCCGATGACTGACCCCTCTTCTGATATGAACTCGCAAGACGACGATGGCACTGCCTCCATATAGGACCCATCTCTCTACACTCATAACAACTCTCAGGTGCTTGAGAAGTGGACTGAAGGGAACCCCTCGCACCGGAGTGAATAGCAGATACACCTGGAATAGAAGAGCCCTGAACTGATGGAGCACGAGATGAGCTCTGAGCTAGAAGGGTACTATATGATGACTGGCCCTTATGAGAACTGTGAGAACGATGAACCGATGGCGCCCCACGATAACCTAGGCGAGCTGGCTGAGTAGGCCTGAATGGATGACCTCTGCCATGCTGGAACTAATCTCTCAAAAGAGCACCACTATAGCTACCAGATCCTCGAGGCTTCTTGGCCTCCCTCTCCTCTCGCTCCTGGTGACGAACTAACTCAATCTCACGAGCAATGTCTACCACCTCCTCAAAAGTCACACCGGTCACCCTCTCCCTGGTCATGAGAATACGAAGCTGATAAGTGAGGCCATCAACAAACCTCCTAATCCTCTCACTATCTGTCGGAACCAACCAAATAGCATGACGAGCTAACTTTGAGAACCTCAACTGATACAACGACTAGGTCATCTCTCCCTGACGCAACCACTCGAACTTCCTGTGCAACTCCTCTCTATGAGATTGCGGCACATACTTCTCCAAAAAGAGAACGGAGAACTGCTGTCAGGTAAGGGGTGATGCACCAACTGGCCTACGCCTCTCAAAATCCTCCCACCAAGTGAAGGCAGCTCCAAAAAACTGATAAGTCGTGAAAGCGACTCCGCTGGTCTCCAGAATACCCGATGTACGAAGCATCCTCTGACACATATCCAAGAAACCCTGGGTATCCTCGCTCTCTACACCACTGAAGGTCGGAGGCTGAAGTCTACAAAACCTCTCCAACCTACACTGCTCGTCCTCTGGCATGGCAGGAACTACTTAGTCCTGAGCAACTGCAACCGACTGGGCTGGATGTGGCCCCGACGTTTGAAGTCCCTGCACGACCTGCTTAGGTGTGTGAGCGGAGGGAGTCTGATTGCCTCCCCCGACATGAGAAGTAGATGCGGCTATAGTAGCTGAGACCGCCTGAGCTAGGCCAGTGCAAACCGATAGAATCTGAGCCAAGGCCTCCTGAAGACCCGGAATCACAATGAGTATAGTTGGTGCTGCTGGAGCGTCCACAACTGGGACCTGATCCTGAACTAGGCGACTGGTGGATCTACAGGTGCTGCCCTAGCTATTGTGAGGGCCACACCTTTAACCTTATCGCGACCACAACCACGTCCTCGGCCTCTAGTGGCCATAGCTGGTGGTACTGGTGGTCGTCCTTCATGATCGGTAATGCATGTCCTCACCATCTGTGAGAGAATAGAATAACAAAAGTTTAGTACTCGGATCAACAAATTCGCACGACAAGAGTTTCAAGAATATGAAGTTTTCTTAAAGGTTCTGCAACCTCTCGAGAATAAATACAGACGTCTCTGTACCGATCCGCGAGACTCTACTAAACCTGCTCATGACTCGTAAGACATATGTAACCTAGGTTCTGATACCAACTTGTCACGACCCTAAATCTGAACCCGGTCGTGATGGCACCTCTCGTGAAGACAAGGCCAGCCGACACTTTCCATATCAATTTTAAAGAAGTTCAACAATAAGATTCAAGTCTAAAACATTATAAATAATCCAAAGGTGAACAGTGACCATACTGAACAATATGCAAAATGTAACCCAACACAGCCCGATATCAGGGTGTCACTAGTCATGAGCATCTATCAATCCTATTACAAGTCCGAAAAATCTATAAGTTATTACAAAATGTCTGATAAAGAGATAGAAACGATAAAAGGGTAGAAACACGGGACTGCGGACGCCAATCAACTACCTCGTGGACTCCGAATTCTTCCGGGAGCTCTCAACTCGCACTGGCAGGATCAGCAACGCATGAATCTGCACACGGGGTGCAGGGAGTAAAGTGAGTACTCCAACTCAATGAGTAATAATCATAAATAAAGACTAAAAGCAAGAAATCACGTAAGGCACATTACAGGCTATGATGAAGCAGTAAAACCAGTGAAAACAGTAAACCAATACAGATAGGTGAAAGACATTTAAATTCCACTTAAACTTCACGAAAGCCTTTTAAACAATTATGCAGGTAAATGACAATTAAGAAAGATAAACACGTAAAGGTTCACCCCTCGGCACAATGTCACCAAATCCGCCCCTCGGGCAATATCGCAAAACAATACCACCCCTTCGGGCTCAATCTCACATTACAGTGGGTACCCGCGCTCACTGGGGGTGTGCAGACTCCTGCAGAGGCCCCTTACGGCCCAAGAGAAATATCAAGCCATCTCGTGGCATCATCACTAGGCTCTCGGCCTCATATCAACAAGCCACCTCGTGGCGTACATATCTCAGGCCGTTGACCTCAAATCATGATCAGTGTTTCCTCACAACATAGGCCCTCAGCCTTACTCAATCAAAAATCCTCACAAGCCACTCGGTAGTAGTAAAACATGATTCTCAGCCCAATTATCATTTAAGTGTTAAAACATAGTAAACATGGCTGAGTATGAAAATAATGAAATATAACATGACTGAGTTCAAGTATAAAGTCAAAACAGTGAGGAAATATTAATAAAAATCCCCGAAGGGTTCAAATAGTTGGCACGAGGCCCAAATATGGTATTCCACCCAAATAATGATGATAGCAAATAGATTTCAGTCAAATACGCGGCAAAATAGTCATTTGGGACGGACGAAGTCACAATCCGCAATAGTGCACGACCCCACGCTCGTCATCAAGCGTGTGAGTCACCTCAATATTGCACAACGATGTGTAATTCGGGGTTTCATATCCTCAGAACATCATTTATAATCATTACACACCTCAATCCGGTCAAATCTCTAGCCCGCGATGCCTTTTCCCCTCAAATCGCCCTCCACTCGCGTCGAATCTATCCAAAATCAGAATCACAGCGTCAAAATATGCTAAGGGAAAGAAGCCCAAGCAAAAATTATCAATATATGACACAAATCCCGAAATTACAAAAACCCAACCCCTGGGACCACGTCTCAAAATTCGATAAAATTCATATCAGTGGATTCCTTATCCCTCCCACGAGTTCATACATATCAAAAGTACCAAAATCCGACCATAATAGGTCCCTCAAATCCTCAAGTCTAGGTATTCAATACCAAGCCCTAGTTTCCCCAATTTTTAACGCTTAAATTCCATTAATTATAGCTCTATTCCGTGAAATAATACCATAGGAACGAGTTTTAGGTACAAAATCCTTACCTTAATGAAGTTCCCTTGAAATCCCTCTTCAAAATCATCCAAAAAGCTCCAAAGCCGACTTAGAAATGGTGAAATAACTCAAAAATCGTGAAGGAAACAATTTATACCTTCTGGCCTAGGCATTTTTGCATCTGCGGCCAAATTCCCGCTTCTGCGGTCAAGACCACAACATCTGCGGTCCTCACTTAAGTCCCCATATTTCCGCATCTGCGATGCAATATACCGCACCTTCTCCTTCGTAGATACGGATCCCACAACTTCTTCTGCGGTTCCTTCCAACTTCACCAGCTTTCGCTTCTGCGACCACTACCAGAAGCAGCAAAAGATCTGCAGCTCACCAAAAGAACTGCCGCTCACCAAAAACTCCAACTCTCCGTTAACCATCTGAAATCACCCCGAGGTCCCCGGGACCTCAACCAAAAGCACAAACATAACCCATAACCTTATTAAAAGTTATACCAATCTTCAAAACATCTCAAACAACAGCGAATCAACCAAAACACATCGGATTCAAGCCTAACTTTCCAAAATCTTCCGCATTTCGCTTTTGATCAAAAACACAACCCAACCACGTCCGAATGACTTGAAATTTTGCACACACATACAAAATGACACAACAAAACTACTGCAACTCTCGGAATTCCTTTCCGACCTCTATATCAAAATCTCGCCTACCAACCAGAAATTGCCAAAATATCAACTTCACCAATTCAACCCTAAATCTAGTCCGAACCTCCAAAACTAATTCCGATCACGCTCCTAAGTCTCAAATCACCTCGCGAAGCTATCCGAACCATCAGAATTCACATTCGATCCTTCTAATACATAAGTCAATATCCGGTTGACTTTTCAAACTTAAGCTTCCTCAAAAGAGACTAAGTGTCTCAAACCTTACCAAATCCTTTCCAAACTCGAGCCAACCAACCCGATCACACATAGAACCGATAGACAAAGCAATAAGAAGCAGAAATGGGGAAAACGGAGCGGTAACTCATGAGACGATTGGTCGGGTCGTCACATAACCAATGAGACTTGAATCAGTGACCTCATAAAGATTTTGAACCCCCTTGACCACCACAACTATGCTTTTGATTTGTGTCAAGGAGATTCAAAACAAAATATATAAAGGTAAAAAATAAATTTTGCCTTATATAAATAGTATAATTTTTGGACAAAGGGGGTTCGGATGAACACCCTTCCGCCCCTAAATCCGCCCGTGTTAGTGATTTTCGCATTTATTGAGTTAAAATTCCAAACTCGTCTCTAAATTGGTAGGATCAACCTAAACTTTGCACGAAAAATTAGAAATTACGAAAATTTTAATTAGAGCAAGAAAAAGAGGAACCCGTATTACAATCATTAGATTATAAAACTGCTGTAACTCTAGTAATAGCTTCATTATGGAAAATAAATTTTTGAGGCTCTTGACTTGTAAAAGCTATTAAATTATTCAGAATATTTGTATTTTGATATTAATCTCTTAACTTTAGACTAATACGAAACAAGCAGTCGCTTTCTTTTTCTACTTTTTTCTGATCATTGTATTATAGATAGATGGAATATATCCTAAATTTTGAAAAGAATATAATAGAAAAAAAATAAGATAGAGCAAGTATCATTTATTTTTCATGACTTTTGACACTTCAAATTAAACGTATCTATTTTTAAGAAAAATACAAATTTATCTTCTCGTTAGAATTCATTTATTGGAACCTTTTTACATGCATGGCAGGCGGCCCGTCACGGCTAAATTGTACTCGTTTGAGAAAAAAGCAAATTAAGGTTTCATTCATGGGACATGATGTTTAGCTTAAAGTATATATATTTTTATGTATATCGCCTCATATCTTACTCTTGTTTCGTGAATTTGGGATGTTAAATGCTATGAATTATATTGATTTGAAGTGTTTTTACTTGTAGGAGTAATTCGGGAGCAATTTGGGGCAAAACGTGAAAGATTTGAAGCTAAAACGAACAAAATCGGGAAAGGAAGCAGTTGGGCGCCACAGGCAGCGCCTAGCGCCACCTGTGGCGCTGAAAACAGTAGGCTCAAAAATTGGGGCGCTATGGATGGCGCCGGGCTGGGTGCTGGTGACGTGAAATGTGTCCTATTTTGCCCGGGACAAGTTTATTTCGGCCCTAGACCTACCCAACTGATATAAAGGCAAGACTAAACCTATTTTTGAGGGGAGAAACGCCACTTTGGAGTAGAGATACACACGGGATCGTGAGGAAGCGAAGAATTCTCAGTTTTCTTCATCTTTTTCTAGTATTTCCAATTGATTCAACAATTATGCAATTGTTTGATTACATCATGAGTGGCTAAACACCCATTGTTCAGGGGTTGTGATTTAGCCATGAATATTGTTGTTTTATATTAGCTTGACCTTGATTATAATTCACCAATATATGGTTGTTTCTTCAACTCTCCGTTTAATTGCTTAATTGTCTGGCCAGCAGTTACGTTCTATTTACTATCTATGTTATGCTTGGGAAAGCCGTGCTTAGATTAGAGAAGAATTGAAGAGAGCATGATCTTAACCTAGGGGGAGCAGATTTGTGGTTAGGATAGGAATATACCTAGTCACCGTGCTTAATTAAATATCGTGATCTTAATGCATTCTTAATAGATTGATTTCATAGGAATATAGGCGTTAATCTATTGAGAATAGGTGAGTAGTACTTCGGGAGAAGGCTATGAGAGCATTTATCGATTAATTAGCAACCATGAGTGAATTATATGAAAGGGAGAGTTAATTAGAACACAATACGATTGGTGAATCGATCACAACTCTGGAATATTTGTCTCTACTGAATACACAACAATCAACTCGTTACTTGATAACTTAGTTATTATTTAGAATTGTAGTATAATATAATCATATTATTGGACTTTGATTTTAGCTGGATTGAATAACAATTTTAGTGATTTAGTGAGTAGTTTACACAAGTCTCTGTGGGTTCGACACTCAACTTATCATTATATTACTTGTCGACCACATATACTTGCGTGTGCATTTGGGAGTAACAAGTTTTTGGCACCGTTGTCGGCGACTTGAATATTAAGTACTTGCTAGTTTTTGCTTTAATTGTTTATTTAGTCTAGTCTAACGTTACTTGATCGTTGCTCAGATCTTAGGAACTTTGATTGAATGCGTAGGGTCAGAAGCCAGGACCGACTTTAAGGCTTTGATTCTGAACCTGAGAGAACATTTCACAGAAGGTTGAGGGAAGCAAGGGATACGAATAATATTCAGGCACTTGTTCAATTTCCTGTGGACATGGCAGAGGAGCAACCTATGGCTGTTCAAGAGGTGGCAATGCCCAGCATTGCTAATGTCACCTCCAGTATAGTGAAGCCTAGGATCCCTGGGCACTTTGAGCTGAAACAGAGCATGATCCAGTTACTTCATCCAAACGGGCAATTTATGGGTCTTCCACACGAGGATCCACAGCAGCATATTCTGAACTTCTTGGAGATTAGTGATACTTATATCATTAACGGGGTCACTCCAGATTACGTGAGGCTCACACTTTTTCCATTCTCTCTAATGGGCGAGGCTAAGCGATGGCTAAAGGCAGAACCAGCTAACTCCATCACATCATGGAATGATTTGGCAAGAAATTTCTGGCAAGGTTCTTTCCTTCAGGCAAAACTGCAAAGATCAGAAGTGAGATAGTGGCCTTCAAACAGAAAGAGGGAGAATCTTTATACTCAGCTTGGGAAAGGTTCAAGGGGCTACTCAGAGACTGTCCTCATCACAATTAGACGAATGAAGTGTTAGCTCACACTTTCATAGAAGGGCTACATGCTGAAACAAAGATCGTGGTAGATGTTGCAGCTGGGGGTCATGTGTTGGAGAAAAGCTTTGACGAGATATATGCATATTGAACAAATTCTCCAAGAGCAATCTAGATTGGCAAGGAGAGATGGGCAGACACACAGTGCAAAAGTCTGCAGGGGTTCTTGAGTTAGATGCCGTCTCAACATTATCAGCGCAGATTTCTACACTAACCAATCACGTCAACCAGATGAACTTGAGTATTAACAAGCAACAAGCCCAACCAGTGCAACAAGTTCAAATATTTTGTGATGTATGTGGAGAGGGTCACATGAGCAATCTATGCCCAGCAAATCCAGAGTCTGTATATTTTATAGGTAATGCAAATCGAGGCCAAACAAATCAGTATGGGGACACTTACAATCACAACTGGAGGAACCACCCAAACTTCTCTTAGGGTGGAAACCAGGGCACTCAGAATAAATACAGGCCTTAAGTACCTCAACAACAATATAGACCACCTAAGGTTGAACAACAAGCGAGTCCTACAAGTCACCTTGAAGATATGTTGAAAAAAGTGATGGCTGAACAGTAAGACCTCACCACAATAGTGAGAAATTTGGAGCGTCAAATGGGACAACTTGCTAGTGCTCAAAACACTAGACCAGTTGGAGCTCTTCCAAGTGATACTGGGCCCAATCTTAAAGCTCAAGTCAATGCGGTTACCTTGAGAAATGGAAGAGCACTAGAAGAAGTTCCAAAGAAAAAGAAGAATACATATCATCCTGAAGGAGAATTATCTCCCAAGCCAGTTGAGGGGAATGCGAAAGATGATAAAGGACCCAAGCCAGTAATTGAGACTACGCCACCACCTCCGTTTCCACAAAGACTGCAGAAGCAAAAAGATGATGCCAAGTACAAGAAATTCCTAGATATTTTGAGCCAAGTGAGCGTGAATCTGCCTTTGGTGGAAATTTTGCAGGAAGTGCCTAAGTATGAAAGGTATCTCAGAGATATTATGGCAAACAAACGAAGACATGTAGAGTTTGAAACAGTTGCACTTACTGAAGAGTGTAGTGCCAGAGTTCAGAGTAAACTTCCTCCTAAGTTGAAGGATCCTGGGAGTTTCACAATTCCTTTGTCTCTTGGAAAACAAGAAGTTGGTAGAGCCTTGTGTGATTTAGGGGCCAGTATAAATTTGATGCCATCCTCTTTGTTCAAGCAACTCGAATTGGGAACGCTTAGACCTACTACAATCACTTTACAGCTAGCAGATAGGTCACTAGTCATGCCCGAAGGAATTATTGAGGATGTGTTAGTTCGAGTGGGAAAGTTTTATTCTTCCTGCTGATTTTATTGTTCTTGATTACGAGGCAGATGAGGAAGTGACCATTATTTTGGGGCAACCATTCTTAGCTACTGGTGGAGCAATTATTGATGTGAGAGCAGGGAAGTTAAAAATGAGAGTTGACGATGAGGAGGTCACTTTTAATGTGTACAAGGCACTTAAGCTTCCTAAGCATTATGAGGACTTGTGCATGATTACTGTGGTAGAATCGAAGAGGATAAAGCAGAGTCCTTATGTGAATTATAGTGATCCAGATGGGACAAATGAGTTAAAGGAGGTCGTGTTTCCAGCTGAGCGTGTAAAGATGATTGAGAAAAGAGCCAGAGATGAAAGAGGAGACCTTCTGAGAGCGCGCAAAAAGGCTAGAATTCATGGGAGAAAGAAGAAGAGAAAGTGCCCAACCTGAGCAGAGTAGCATAGTCATGCCACGACTATAAATAAGGCGCTTGTTGGGAGGCAACCCAACCTGTGTATCTTTTATCTATTGATTATTTCTTTTTACTGTGTTTTTTTTTGCAGAGTAGGGGAAGTCTGAGTACCCAAAGTTGAAGTTGAGGAGCATGTTTGATCTTAAGTGTGGGGTCGTCCCAGCCCTTAATATTGAGGATCATGTCCGAGCTAGGTCTGAGATGGTCTCAGGGAGTATTTCTCACCCTTGTTTTAATATTTCTATCTCATGCATCGAGGACTATGCATAATATAAGTGTGGGGTAGGGAAACTACTTTCTGGAGTATAATTGTCTTTCTTTTATAACTCGTAGTAGACATAGTCTAGGTTCAAAAAAAAGTTGAAAAAGCTCGGATTGTTCCTGACGATGGATCTTTTGGACAATTTTCTTGAGGGATTAAAGTCCGATTTAAAAACACCAAAAAGATTTATTTTATGTGTCATTTTATTTTCTTAGAATATCTAGGTAGTATTCCTTGATTTTTCTTTGGGCACCGGTTCTTTTCCAAGGATGTAGCTCGAACCGGGCACTTTTAATTTCTTTTTAGGAGTAGTTTAGGAAGGAACTAAGTCGTTCTGAGATACTCACTGGCATGGTTGATGTTGGCACATTAGGCTATGACATACATTCTGTTTTCCCGTGTATTTGGTTTGAATTGTAAAGCCTAAGTAAAGTAAATAGCCTATTTTGTGACGCCTTTTCTCAGTTGTCTGACTTGTATGCCGCATAGTGCAATGTTGCTTAAATTTCTCATTTGTTTGTGCTCGCTTGACTTGAGAGTTGAACAGAACCGTCCTGATTGAGTCATGTGCAACGTGTGTGTGAGGATTTGTGATTTTCTGTGCTATCCTGTGTAGTCTAGAACTTGCCCCGTGTGTTAATTGAAGCGAAATGGTAAGTTGTTCTAATCTAGGAAATGACGTAGGCATTTTCTTGCTTGATCATGGATGTGCTTGTCACATAATAATAGAATTTTCCGTTGCTAGCCTCTTTGAGCCTATAGACCTTTCTTTTGGCACCCACATTACAAGTCATCCCTTATTTTGTTCTTAATTTGATATTGATTGAACCTTTACCTCCTAAGGCACTTAGTCGCTAAAAGAAGTAAGGTTAGAGATTGAGAAGTAGCTTTTAAGTGGAACCATGGAAGGGACCGTTGGTGCACTAAAGTTGAAATCAAAAGTCACTAGCCGATGAACTGTAATGTATGGAGTGTGTGGAAAAAAAAGAGAAAAGAGAAGAAAAATGAGGGTGTGAATGTATGTAGAAAATAAAACACCTCCAATTCTTATTGATTTGTGCTAGTGACAAAATAGAGAAGTGCTTTAAGTGAAAAGATGGCTATGTTGTATATGGCAAGTGATTTGGTTGAGAAGAATATGTGCTTGAAGTGTAAATGTAGTGTATTAAAGTGCTTAGGAGGGTGAATTACTATTTCTAAATATATCCTACCCGTCCCCTAGCCTACATTACAACCTAAAAGTCCTAATTGATCCTAGATTTGGCTAGCTTAAATTAGTGGAAATATACACTACGGGCAAGCTTATGGAACGACCACGGGATGCATATGAATTCTTTGTGAGAGTGAGCGAATTTTGTTCAATTGTGTGATGTCCTTAAATTATGTTCAAAAGCATATTTGAATGTGTGGACCAATTTATATTCACTTTCGGTTTGTTGGTGAGGGCACATGATCTCATGAATGATTGGTAATGTTGTAAACTTTCTTGTTGGGTAAGTGCATGAGTTGAGGGTGGTTAGTGGTTGCAAGTCGGCTTTTGAGGTTGGGTGGTGACAAATAGGTTGATGGAATTGATTGAATTGAAATATTATACTTGGGCATGCTTAAACGGGAAGAATGTGAAATTTTGTGTGGTCATGCTTGTGTGCTGGTATTGATCATAGTCAAGGGTATAATGTGTAGTTAAAGGTTAAAGTGCTCCTCTATAATTGATACTTGTAAGTAGTTGGGGGTTTATTAGATAGTCCTATTGCTCGAGGACGAGCAAGAGCCCAAGTGTGGGGTGTTGATATTTAGCTTAAAGTATATATATTTTTATGTATATCGTCTCACATCTTACTCTTGTTTCATGAATTTGGGATATTAAATGCTATGAATTATTTTGATTTGAAGTGTTTTTACTTGTAGGAATGATTCGGGAGCAATTTGGGACAAAACCTGAAAGATTTGAAGCTAAAACAAACAAAATCGGGAAATGAAGCAGTTGGGCGCCACAGGCAGCGCCTGGCGCCACCTGTGGCGCTGAAAATAGTAGGCTCAAAAATTGGGGCGCTATGGAGGGCGCCTGGCGCCGGGCTGGGTGCTGGTGACGTGAAATGTGTCCTATTTTGCCCGGGACAAGTTTATTCCGGCCCTAGACCTACCCAACTGATATAAAAGCAAGACTCAACCTATTTTTGAGGGGAGAGACGCCACTTTAGAGTAGAGATACACACGGGATCGTGAGGAAGCGAAGAATTCTCAGTTTTCTTCATCTTTTTCTAGTATTTCCAATTGATTCAACACTTATGCAATTATTTGATTACATCATGAGTGGCTAAACACCTATTGTTCAGGGGTTGTGATTTAGCCATGAATATTGTTGTTTTATATTAGCTTGACCTTGATTAAAATTCACCAATATATGGTTGTTTCTTCAATTCTGCGTTTAATTGCTTAATTGTCTGGCCAACAGTTAGGTTCTATTTACTATCTATGCTATGTTTGGGAAAGCCGTGTTTAGATTAGAGAAGAATTGAAGAGAGCATGATCTTAATCCTTAGGGGGAGCAGATTTATGGTTAGGATAGGAATATACCTAGTCACCGTGCTTAATTAAATATCGTGATCTTAATGCGTTCTTAATAGATTGATTTTATAGGAATATAGGCGTTAATCTATTGAGAATAGGTGAGTAGTACTTCGGGAGAAGGCTATGAGAGCATTTATCGATTAATTAGCAACCATGAGTGAATTATATGAAAGGGAGAGTTAATTAGAACACAATACGATTGGTGAATCGATCACAACTCTGGAATATTTGTCTCTACTGAATACACAACAATCAACTCGTTACTTGATAACTTAGTTAATATTTAGAATTGTAGTATAATATAACCATATTATTGGACTTTGGTTTTAGCTGGATTGAATAACAATTTTAGTGATTTAGTGAGTAGTTTACACAAGTTTCTGTGGGTTCGACACTCAACTTATCATTATATTACTTGTCGACCACGTATACTTGCGTGTGCGTTTGGGAGTAGCAGGACACATTAGTTTTAAGTACAAAGGTGACATATAATTCCAAAAAGGCAAGCCTTTCTCCCATTTTAGATGGTAGCTAGTTAATTCCCTATACAAATAGTGGTGTACTAGTACCAAAAGGTAACACAAACTCAGAGACTAACACTGAAAATTTCACATTCAAATTTTTAGATCTTGTAAGTTCTCTTGCAATGGCAACAATTGCATCATTGAATGGAAATCACCAAGATGGGGGTTTTCGCCCAACAACAAAATTTTCACCTTGCCTTTGGGGAAATATATTTAGTTGTTCTGCGTTGAATAATCAGTTATATATATCTATGCTTCTTTATTTCTCGTTCACCCTTTTTCATTATTTATTTTGATACTAAGAGAGAGAGCGCATTATTACAGGTCTCCGAGAAAAATATAAAGGAGATTGGAACTTTGAAAGAGGAAGTCAAGCACATATAATGAGTACTACTAGCAATGACACGACAGAAAAATATTTGATTGATACTCTTGAACGCCTTGGTATTTCATATCACTTTGAAGAGGAGATTGAAAATTAAATAAGCAAGTTGTTTAATCTAAATGTCATCCAAGAAGAAGAAGATCTATACAATGTTGCTCTATATTTTCGATTGTTTAGTCAACACAGCTATCCAATCTCTTGTGGTATATATTTTTATGTGTACATATATAATTACAATTTTGTTTAATTTAAATGAATGTTTTAAGTTAATTTGTTATAACAAGATATTTTGTGAATTTAGATCATTTCAATCAATTCAAGGACAACAATAGAAAATTCAAGGAAATTTTACTTAAAGATGTAAAGGGTATGCTCTATCTGTATGAAGCAGCACTAATAAGGGAACATGAAGATGAAATTTTAGAAGAGGCTCTTAGCTTCACAAAAGAACATTTGGAGAAAATAGCACCCAAATTAAGCTCTTCTATTATTGAGAAATTAAACAAGTAACACATGCACTCATGCAATCTCTACATAGAGGGATTCCAAGAGCTGAAGCCCATTTTAACATTTCAATATATGGAGAATCTGAATCAAGAAATGACAAGTTACTAACGCTTGCCAAACTAGATTATAATTTGTTGCAAGTGCCACACAAGGAAGAGCTTAGTGAACTCACACAGTAAGTTGCTTTAATTTAATTTGAGTACCATATATATTTTATTACTTGAGCTAATTAACTAAATATGACTCTCATTAATTTGTTTTGAAGGTGGTGAAATGATTTGGATCTCGCGTCTAAGCTTTCGTATGTTCGAGATAGAATGGTGGAGTGCTTTTTTGGACCGTAGGGGTATATTTTGAACCTCAATATTCTCGTGCTCGAATTATGCTTGCAGAATGCTACTCTTGATGAACTAGAACCTCAATATCACTATAATTTTCATATAGTGATTTCAGTAATTGATGACACATATGATTCCTATGGTACTCTTGATGAACTAGAAGTTTTCACAAAAACTGTGGACCGGTATGCAATATTCCATTTTTAATTTCTAATGTACATACAAAGACTCATGAAAACATTTGATTAAACATCTACTCTATAATGATTGTTGGAATAAGGTACTCACATTAAAACATTGCCGATCATTGCAGCTGGAATGTAAGTGAAATTGATCGACTCCCTACCTATATGAAAACAATGTATTCAACTCTTCTCGGTCTCTTCAAAGAATATGACATCGAAGTAGAAAAACAAGATATGAGTTTCAATGGAGTATATTACGTCAAAGAGGCGGTATGATCACTTAAAACTCTAATATATATAATTTTCCTTTCATTTTATGAGTTTAATTAATATTATTATATTTCTCAAATATAAAGATGAAAGAAATCGTGAGGAGTTTAATTATTGAGCATGAAACCAGCTTCAAAGGCAGCATTCGATTGGATGATGAATAAACCTAAGATTTTTGTGGCTTCAGCATTAATTGGTCGAGTCATTAGTGACGTGGCAACTTACGAGGTATATACTGATATATAATTATTGGGCATGAAACCAGCTTCAAAGGCAGCATTTGATTGGATGATGAATTAACCTAAGATTCTTGTGGCTTCAGCATTAATTGGTCGAGTCATTAATGACGTTGCAACTTACGAGGTATATACTGATATATAAACTACGTCTCAATCTCAAATAAGATGTGAATTAGTTAATGTTTTCCTGATCCATGATCTGCTTTTTTTTTTCTTTCGTATATATAGATTGAGAAAGAAAAAGGACAACTTGTGACAGGAATAGAATGCTATATGAAAGAGCACAATTTAACAGTGGAAGAAGCAAGTGCACAACTTTCTGAAATGGCTGAAAATGCATGGAAGGATTTAAACAAAGAGTGCATTATTAAGCCTACTAATTCTTCAATGCCAGCTGAAATCTTGAAGCCAATCGTAAATCTAACACGCCTAATTGATGTGGTTTACAAGAATAATGAAGATGGATATAGTAATCCAAAGAATAATGTGAAGTCTGTAATTGAAGCCTTACTCGTCAATCCCATCAACATGTAGAGGACTCAAAGGAAGATGGTCAAATATTAAAGAAGTTAATGTGAACCATTACAGTACTGTTTTATTTAAAACTCCACTAATAAGTGATTTAATTTGTACTCCATCGTATTATTTTGATTGCAAATGTTTTATTTGAATGAATAAATTGTATGTGGATCGAGAGTACAGAAATTTTTGTTGAGGAACGCCGACAGCCCCCATGAACTAAGTGATTATCGGGACATTGAGGTCGATGAGGTCATGGAGGCAATGCGTAAGATGAGAAGGGGCAGAGCTACCGGACCAGATGAAATTCCGGTTGAGCTTTGGAGGTGTGTGGGTAGAGCAGGCGTGGAATGGCTTATTAAGTTGCTTAATGTGATATCCAAGACTAATAGGATGCCCGAAGAGTGGAGGTGGAGTACTATGGTCCCGTTGTATAAGAACAAAGGCGATATCCAGATCTGTAACAACTATAGGGGTATTAAATTACTAAGTCATACCATGAAAGTCTGGGAGAGAGTGGTAGAAATGAGAGTGCGAAGGACGGTGTCTATTTCAGACAACCAGTTCGGGTTCATGCCGGGGCGATCTACCACAGAAGCTATCCACCTTATTAGGAGGACGATGGAACAATACAGGGATAAGAAGAAGGATCTCCACATGGTGTTTATCGATCTAGAGAAAGCGTACGACAAGGTTCCTAGGGAGGTCTTATGGAGATGCTTAGAGGCTAAAGGGGTCCCGATTGCCTACATTAGGGCGATTAAGGACATGTATGATGGAGCTAAGACTCGGGTTAGGACAGCAGGAGGCGATTCAGATTATTTTCCGATTATTACAGGATTGCATCAAGGGTCTGCGTTCAGCCCTTTCCTATTTGCCCTGGTGATGGATGCTATAACACATCATATTCAGGGGGAGGTGCCATGGTGCATGCTATTTGCTGATGACATAGTTCTAATCGACGAGACACGACGCGGCGTCAGCGAGAGGTTAGAGGTTTGGAGACACACCCTTGAGTCCAAAGGTTTCAGGTTGAGCAGGACGAAGACGGAATACCTTGAGTGCAAATTTGGGGCAGAGCCGACGGAAGCGGGAGTGGAAGTGAGGCTTGATTCTCAAGTCATCCCTAAGAGGGGTAGTTTCAAGTACCTGGGGTCGTTTATTCAGGGGTCCGGGGAGATCGACGAGGATGTCACACACCGTATAGGGGTGGGGTGGATGAAATGGAGGTTAGCGACGGGAGTCCTGTGTGACAAGAAAATGCCACTGTTACTGAAAGGTAAATTTTATAGGGCAGTGGTTAGGCCTGCTATGTTGTATGGGACCGAGTGTTGGCCGGTGAAGATCTCACACATCCAGAGGATGAAAGTTGCAGAGATGAGGATGTTGAGGTGGATGTGCGGGCATACAAGGAAGGATAAGATTAGAAATGAAGATATTCGAGAGAAGGTGGGTGTGGCCCCCATGGAGGACAAGATGCGGGAAGCAAGACTCAGATGGTTCGGGCACATTCAGAGGAGGAACACTGATGCACCGGTGAGAAGGTGTGAACGACTGGCAGTGGTGGGTACGAGGAGAGGTAGGGGGAGACCTAAGAAGTATTGGGGAGAGGTGATCAGGCAGGATATGACGCGACTTAGGGTTACTGAGGACACGGCCCTAAACAGGGAATTGTGGAGATCGAGCATTAAGGTGGTAGGTTAGGGAAATTGTGATGTCTTTGTTACAGCGCACTAGAGTGAGACTAGCCAGTTAGGAAGTAGTCTTAGGATGCTATTGATCAACTACTGATGATGGGCTTTATCTCCTGTGTATTAATACCTTACATCTTTCTCGTATTTCCTATATCTCTTATATTGTTGTTACTTTGTTTTTATGGTATTTATGTTATGTTATGGATTTTATGGTACTTTATGTTGTTTTATTATGAGTCTATTGATAGTACTAATATAGTGTCTCTTGTTGCCTCTTTGAGCCGAGGGTCTCCTGGAAACAGCCTCTCTGCCCCTCGGGGTAGAGGTAAGGTCTGCGTACATATTACCCTCCCCAGACCCCACTTGTGGGATTACACTGGGTTGTTGTTGTTGTTGTTGTTGTTGTTGTTGTTTCCTTTTTGGGGACTAACTGTTTAGTAAATTAAATGGTGTAACTGGTAAAGTTGTTGTAATGTGACCAGGAGGTCAAGAGTTTAAAACGTGAAAACAGTCTCTTGCAGAAATGCAGGGTAAGATTGCGTACAATAGAACCTTGTGATCCGGCCCTTTCCCGGACCCCGCGCATAACGCGAGCTTAGTGCACCCGGCTGTCCTTTTTTTTGTTTAGTAAACTAAATGGCTTTTTTTTTTCCTTGCAGCTTATGGATATTTTAGACCACGGTCTAAAGATTACTTTCGAGCAAATTGAAATTTTGATAAGAAACATTAGACGACGACAACCTAATGTTTTGTCTGTTAAGTTGAACAATATATAAACAAATATTAGATCCAAGGCTAATAGTATCCCAAGGATAATCTTTCAAGAGCTATATTTGGACAACTTTAAAAAATAGGGACAACGTCGTCTAAATGGTGGCTTAAAAATATAGAACACCATTTAATTTACCCGCGCTTCACGCAGTTCAATATAATTTTTTGCTAAATTTAATATAGAAGCAATAAAAATTAAAAAATAATGAATAGAACACCATTTAATTTACCCGCGCTTCACGCAGTTCAATATAATTTTTTGCTAAATTTAATATAGAAGCAAACAAAATAAAAAAGTCAAATATATAAGATAGAAGGTACATATCAAGATAAAACATAAATCAGATCAATTAAAATGTATCACGTGTTTTTTTATAGATTTATTGTCACGACCCCAAATACCGGTCGTGATGGCGCTTTTCACATTATTAGGCAAGCCAACCAGTCAACTGACCACAACCCATTTTCCGTTAGTAAGAAACCATTTTTCAACACAAGTTTTAAATACTAATTTCATAATAACCGTTTAGAGCAACAGAAGCGGAAGTCAAAATAATAGAAAACTACACAGCCCAAACTGATCTGGTGTCGCAAGTCTAGAACCTCTAGTACAAGTCTGAATACCTACTACATCAATAGTCTAGAAAATGCGGAATATAACATGATAGAAGGGAGAAAACAGGGCTACGAACGCCATGCAACTGCCTCGAAATCCCCGACAGAAACTGAATCAGCTGAATATTCTCACTCGGCCGCTCGGGCACCTGGATCTGCACACAAGGTGCAGGGAGTAACGTGAGTATGCCAACTCAGTAAGTAACTAAAGTAAATAATGGACTGAAAGCAGTGATGAGCAGTTCAAAAACATATAACTTTAAAATCAGTTCTGTCATAAAAGTCATCATTTCTAGTTTAAAACATTGAAATCAGTTACTTAGCAATATATCCAACAGAGGCTTATTTAAAAGAATAGTGAAAACAGTGGAAACATCATAACAGGGCCCCTCGGGCAAGGAATTACTCAGAATATGACCCCTCGGGCAGCCTCTCACTCACTCGTGACTCAACTCTCGTCACTCAGTACTCACTCTCAGCACTCGACTTATTTATATCTTATAATAATAGAAATCATAGTAATCGCTGCGACGTGCAGCCCGATCCATATATTTTTAGTCGACTACGCTCACTAGGGGTGTGCAGACTCCGGAGGGACTCCTACAGCCCAAGCGTCATATCGCTGTGGAGTACAGCCCGATCCAATATATACATCGTTGCGGCGAGCAGCCCGATCCATATAAGTATCGTTGCAGTGTGCAGCCCGATCCATCTATTATATATATATCCTCACAATTTGGGTTTTCAACCTCTCTCAGTGTTTAACCTCACAGCTTCTCGGGCACAACAATGGAAATTAGGGACCTCACCCCAAACAATCCTCACAATTAGGAGTAGAGTAATAAAACTAGTTTTAAACATTTAAACAAGTAAAAACATGACCGAGGGTTTGCTTCTAGCAAGTAAAGTGAGGAAAACATTCAAAATGCCCCTAAGGATTGCTACAGGTTGGCACAAGCCCCCAAACATGGCATACAACCCATAATACAATATAAATATCTGAAATACGGGATAACATAATATTTTCAAATCAAATATCCTGCTTAATAGTCGCTACAGGACGTACCAAGTGACAATACCTACCGGTGCGCTCCAACACGCTCGTTACCTAGCATGTGCGCCACCGCTTTTATCAAAACAAGTCAAATACCGGGGTTTTGTACCCTCAGTTCCAGATTTACAATGGTTACTTACCTCAAACCGATGAAAATACTACTCAGCGACGCCTTCGCCCCTCGAATCGGACTCTACTCGCGTCGAATCTCTCCAAAATCAAAATGAGGACATCAAAATATGCTAAGGGAACGAAGCCCAAACGAAAACAATCAATAAATGGCACAAATCTCGAAATTACCAAAACATGACACCCGAGCCCACGTCCCGAAATTCAGAAATTTTCATATCAATAGATTCGTTATCTCCCCACGAGTTCGTACATATCAAAAGTTCTCAAATCCTACCCCAAATGGTCCTTCAAATCCCAAATCAAAAGTTCAATTTTTCAAGCCCTAGTTCTTTAACGCGATGCCCAGGCAACTTTATACTACGCGATCGCGGACACACCTCTGCGTTCGCGATGCACAAAGATGAACCACTTCCCATACTATGCGATCGGAACAACCTCTTGCCTTGAACGAACAAATCCTAAAGAATGATTACCCAGGTGTGGTCGGCCTAAACATGCTCCTAACGAATAATGTAACAAATTAAGCAAATAGAAGAAAAGAAAATTCTAAATCATGCTCATATTTTTACAATTAATTTTATTTTCTAGACCAAGCCCAATCCTAGCATGCAAATAAGTTTAAACACTAATGGGCTAGTCTTTTCCCTATCCCCATGACCACACAGTCATTCAAAATAATTTAGGCCAAGTAAATCAGAGTGGATAATCCAAATAAACCAACATCTGATAACTCGTGAAGCCAACCAAACCAACTAATAAACAAAGACATGATAAAGCAAGACAATGCAAGGAATCCCTAGTTAAATCTATTCGAGCTAACTCAAAGCAATGACAGCGAACATGATAATATGAAGGTAGATTTTAGCATATTAACGAAAGATAACATGAACTCCGAGCGAAAATAGGTGAACAAACACATGAACAGTTCGAGTGCTTGGAACTGTGTAATCACATAACGACTAAGGATGTTTACAGTTAACTCAAACATGGAAATCATGAGGACTAAGTGACCAGCAAACCTTCTGCGAACTGAAGCTCACGCGAAAATTGGTCTAAGACCCCCATGATTCTAGGACGATGATGACAATTTAAGGAGAGCGACTGATTTAATTATACCCGACGATAATGAGCCAACATATACACAATTTCAATCAATCTATTCTTACTTCAAGCATGGCAGGAAGAGACCATTCTTATCAGGGAACAATCTAACTTACTCCCAATCTTCAGACATGGCAATTTGGGAGAAACAAACAACCAACAGAATTAAGGTCGAACGAGGCACCATAATGTTTGCTCCTTTTGCGTGTATGATCATACAGGTTCACAACAAGAAATGACGAACTAACTAATAGATAGACAACTTCCAGTCACACAGAGAATTCCAGAAAAACTAGAACTAAACAGAAGACTGCTTTTACTCAGTCAAAACTCACGGGATCGATCTAACGATCTGGGTTCGGGCGAAACGACTCATTTCACGAAAAAACTTGATTCACCTTTACAGCTTTTATTAGATCATGAGGAACTCGTAGTATGCAAACGTCGCAAAACAGAATATTCAGCAGAAATTGAGGTAGTAGTTAATGAAGTCCTATCCATGAATATGAAAATTTCATATGGTGATCCAACCAAGCACAAAAAAACACTTTCACATTCAGTGACTTCGAACAATGACTCTCAATAGGTTTCAAGAACACGAGTTGGGAAGGTTAATGATTAATAAATAGATTTCGGCAAAATGGACTTGATTGCATTTGTTTTCAAAACACACACAAAAAGTACCAATTCAAACCGGAAATGAAATGCATCACTGATTCATGATTCATTTAGTTACAATAGGATTGCTAACTCAAATCACACATATAAGACTAAGCATGAAGATTCAGAGAGCTCCTCAAAACAGTGAAACCAAATCAAGTGCAGCACGTCGAATGACAAGAACAGATTGACGAATAGCATTCTTGAGCACAAATCGCAACTAGAAACTAACTCCAAACACAACCTCTACTAAAACATGATCCAATATCTATCACTACAAAGCGAATTTCCTACGGCTCTTATCATATTTCAATCACAATTAACAAGAATAAGAAGGAAAAAGATGAACCTAAAATTGCAAAACTCTTCTTAATAACAGAAAGCACGAAACTCAGGTACAAACTTCGAGTCTGGAATTCGAGTGAGAAAATAGGGCTGACTTCGAACAAGGAACCTCATCCAAAATTCACGAACGGGCAGCAATTTGAAACTCGAACTCGAGCACCTCAAGCAATCTCCATGTTTGCAGACCAAAATAGGGATGACTTTGTTAGTTTTCTGAATTTTCGAAAATGGAACAATACTTGAACAAAAATCAAACTCAGACTATTTTGGAATTTGAACTCAACCGAAAATAGACCCAAAATGAGAAGAGAAGCAGAAACTTCCTATTAGAACCCTCATTTCTTTCCTCCCCTCTTTCCTCCAAATTTTCTCCCCTATTTTTAGGAACCCTAGAAACTTCTATTCTTCTTCTCCAAGAAAAATTCGAAAATGTTCCTAAAAATCCAAAAATCATCCTAAAATTTCCATAAGACAAAAATCGGAAAAATGGAAGGCGTGGATGTGATTTCACTCACATCCAACTGATCTCATTTATCCAAGATCCGTTCAAGAAATCAAAAGCGCGTGAGGAGGCTGAAGATGAGAATATTGTGTGTCAGAAGTCGTTATGGTGTTAATGACGTGGAGAGAGACGAAGATGAGAGGGGGGAACCATGGCACTCGGCTGAGTGAACTCGCTGGTTTTTATTTTGAGTATTTCGGCGAGTTTGGTGAGTTGATGTGCGGGCAGAAGCGGAGATGGGGCTGGGTGCGGCTGTTTGTTAGATAGGTTTACGATTTGGTTCATTAGGGAAATATTGGGTTTATATTTGGGGGGTGTGGAAACAAAGTGGTCCTTTAGATTAGAAGGGAGGGACGGCTGCGATTTAATTTTAAAAAGCTGATGGGTTATAGGTTGGAGGGTTATTTGGCATTTGGAATGCTAAAAATCTGAATTGGGTCATCTCTTTGGGATTTTGACCCTTTAAATCCAGTAAGAAAACTTAAATCTTTCCAACTTTTTTTAAACAAATAAATTGAAATATACTTTTAAATATTAATTCTAATTCATTAAAATAAACTATATGAAACTATATATTTTTATATAAATTCTTATACTCAAACTAAAAGTAAAAATCATGGTAAAAACAAAATATATTGCCATAAAAATATTAATAACCTAAACTAAATAGAATAAAATAAAACATGAAACTATTTTTTGTATTTTTCAATTTTCTTGTGCTTTAAAAATAGAATTAATTTAATAATAAAGTAAAATTCTATAGAAATAAGTTCAAATATATATCCTAAAAATACTAGAACTATTAGAGGTGATTCTAATGCGTGGGCCAAAAATTACATGTCTACAGCTGCCCCTATTTGACGGGAAACACAAAGTGTTTTCAGAAAAAGAACAACAAGATATTTTTTGACCCGACCCTTATTTAGAGAGACAAAAACTAGAGAAAAGAGAATGTGACCAAGCCCTAGTATTTGAGCTGCCTACATATTCTTGGCTATAAAGGAATCAGACCGCGTGTAGTTCGGAGTGAGAAGAGCGATGGAGTACCGAGGTGGAGAGTCGAGTGAAGTGCCGTCGAGGTTTCGGTCCGCGGTTCCTGCCATTACATCAAAAATAAAAGAAAAAATTATAGCAAAAGTACAAGGAAAATACAAGATCCTATCTACTTCTTGTCTTGAATCTTCCGTGAATCTCTACTTGATCTTCAATATGCAACTGAAAAATGGACCCTTTTCTTCAGGCGGGCTCTTGATGCTTCTTGAATTTGCGAATTGAAGTAACTCTGAAATGAATTCCCTTATTCTCCAGGTGGGCGCCTCTCATAGCTTGACTTTGGTATAAAATGAGTTCGCTCGTTCTCCAGGTGGGTGCCTGATTTCCAAAACATGAATTGTATTCCCTCATTATCCAGGTGGGCGCCTGATTACCAACAATTTGAATTGTATTCCCTCGTTATCTAGGTGGGTGCCTGATTACCAAAACTTGAACTGTATTCCCTCGTTATCCAAGTGGGCGCCTGATTACTAAAACTTGAAACTGTATTCTCTCGTTATCCAGGTGGGCGCCTGATTGCTAGAACTTGAATTGTATAGGTGGGCGCCTGATTGCTAAAACTTGAAATTGTATTCCCTCGTTATCTAGGTGGGCGCCTGATTGCTAAAACTTGAAACTGTATTCCCTCGTTATCCAGGTGGGCGCCCGATTGCTAAAACTTGAAACTATATTCCCTCGCTATCCAGGTGGGCGCCTGATTGCTAAAACTTGAAACTGTATTCCCTTATTATCCAGGTGGGTGCCTGATTGCTAAAACTTGAAACTGTATTCCCTCGTTATCCGGGTGGGCGCCTGATTACCAAAACATGAAATGTATTCCCTCATTATCCAGGTGGGCGCCTGAGTCATGCTCTCATCTTGGAGGATTCTGAACAGAATTTCTTGCTCCCTAAACCATGATTTTCCATGGGAGATCCCTGTGGATTAAAAAAAAATTCTTGCCCCTGTTTCAGACAAATAAAATCTTGTTAGTTTAAAAACGTGGTGGTTAATTTGTGGCATCATTGCTAAACGTCTACTTCTGTCACTGCCATGCTTTATTCTGATCAACTGCTTCGAGCTAGCAAGGAGTTGTTTGACCTTTTGATTGAAACTGGACCACAAAACCTCCGAATGACCTGAATCTCTTACACTCACTTGTTGCATTAAATTTTCATTCTGAAAGTTGCTGAGTCCTTGTATTTTCTCACAATTCAAGATTCACTTGATTGACTGAATCTCAATTATCACCATACTTCTTATTCTAAATCATGTAAATTGTGATGTGCCTGGCCGAACTCCGCTTTGTGCAATTTAGAAGTTAGTAGTAGGCTTTGAAATTCTTTCCTGCTTGTTCAACAAGGGCTAATTCGAAAGGGACTCATAAAGAGAGACTCAAGGAGCAAAGTGAACTAATTTTTGACAAAGGAACAAAGGAAAATTTTGAACACAGATGACTACATAAAGAAGAATGAGAAAAAGAAAACTTATCTGAGGGAAGCAGTCAACTCTAATGATCATGACATGCATTTTGGATTGATCAGCCTAATCCGTCCAGCCAATCATATTTTCAATTCATGTCATATCTTCATACTTCAAAAATTGGGCTTTCACTGATCCAATTGCTCTGTAAAGCCACGAACCTCATTCGACTTGTAGTGCCCCGAAGGGTTTTCACCTACAAGCCTCTCTCATTTGTTCATCTCTCAACTCACCGTCGCCTTACGGTGCCCGTGAGGGTTTTCACCAATAAGACTCTCTCATTTCAAATTTTTCTCTCAGCTCACCATCGCCTTAAGGTGCCCGTGAGGTTTTTCACAATAAGACTCTCTCATTTTAAATTTTCTCTCTTGTTCCCATGAACAAAGTGTTACCCATGATGTAAATCATACTTCTATCTCACTTGACTTGGCTTCTTCAAAGATTGATCGGAAGGTCTTTTTTTTTGTACCGTAATATAGGCTTTTGGACAGGGTTAGAAAGAAAGGGCGGCATGAAGGCTCAAAATAATTTAAGATGAAAAGGGTCAAAATTACAACTTTTGGAATCAGATCTTTTCAAAACCAAAACTTCTGCTCCAGTTTCTTTAGGTCTAGGGAATTTTTGATTTTTATTTTGATGGGACCGAACTGTAAGGCTGCCTACATATCCTTAAAAGGAAACAGGTCGAACGTAGTTCAAAAGAAAACTGTTTGTTTTTGTTTCCCTTTTTCTTTTCTCTTTTTTTTCTTCTTTCTTTTTTTCTTCCTCCTTTCCTTATTTTCTTCCTCTTTTTTTCTTTTCTTTTTCCTTCTTTTTCATTTTTCTTATTTTCACTCATTCATCATCATTTTTTTATTCTCTACTTCTACTACTAATTCCAAAAGAAGGATATCAAAGAAAATAAATAAAGCTCAAAAGGAGTAATAAAGGATGAAAGTGTTTGGGTAGCGGAATAAAATGCCTTCGTCATTTTAACTTTGAACATGACAAGTACAAAATACAACTGAAGGTAAGCAAAGAAATCATACATAGTACCTCTTAACTGCATTAGAATTGATAGTCATATCTACACATTTGCCTTCTATGTCTGTTAAATGCAAAGCACCATTGGACAACACTTTTGTCACAACGAATGGCCCCTTCTAGTTTGGGGCGAACTTGCCTTTAGCTTCCGCCTGATGAGGAAGGATGCGCTTCAATACCATCTGGCCCACTTAGAATTTCCGGGGACACACCTTTTTGTTGTATGCTCTTGCCATTCTCTTCCGATACAATTGACCATGACATACTGCAACCAATTTTTTCTCATCAATCAAACTCATCTGCTCGAGCCGGGTTTTGACCCTCTCATTATCATCAATTTCAGCTTCTACAATGATCCGAAGGGATGGAATCTCAACTTCCACAGGTATAACTGTCTCAGTTCCATATACCAGCAGATAAGGAGTTGCACCTATTGAAGTGCGAACAGTAGTGCGATAACCCAGTAATGCAAAAGGCAACTTTTCATGCCACTGCCTAGAACCTTGAACCATCTTACGAAGTTTCTTCTTTATGTTCTTGTTGGCAGCCTCAACAGCTCCATTTTCCTTGGGGCGATATGGAGTGGAGTTCCGATGCATGATCTTGAACTGTTGGCATACCTCTTTCATCAAATGACTGTTGAGATTAGCAGCATTGTCTGTGATGATCACCTTGGGAATTCCGAACCAACAAATGATATTTGAATGAACAAAATCCACTACTACCTTCTTGGTCACGGACTTGAAAGTTACAGCTTCGACCCACTTGGTAAAGTAATCAATGGCTGCCAGAATAAACCTATGCCCGTTTGATGCTGCCGGCTTAATTGGTCCAATAACATCCATGCCCCAAGCAACAAAGGGCTAAGGTGCAGACATTGTGTGTAACTCAGATGGGGGAGAATGAATCAAATCATTGTGTACCTAGCATTGATGACACTTGCGAACAAAACTGATACAATCCAGTTCCATGGTGAGCCAATAATAACCCTGCTCGAAGTATCTTCTTTGCCAAGACATACCCGCTCATATGCGACCGGTAAACTAAAGAATGCACTTCGGTCATGATAGTTGAAGCTTCTTTAGCATCTATGTACCTCAGCAATCCTAAATCTGGAGTCCTCTTGTACAAGATTCCTCCACTCAAGAAAAATCCACTAGCCAGACGTCGAATGGTTCTCTTTTGGTCACCTGTAGCATGTACTAGATATACCCCCGACCTGATGTATTCCTTGATATCGTGGAACCAAGGTTTGCCATCGATTTCCTCTTCCACCACATTACAATAAACATGTTGATCATGAACTTGGATATGCACGGGGTCGACATAAGCCGTTTCCGGATGATGTAACATTGACGCCAGAGTAGCCAAGGCATCAACAATCTCATTATGAATCCTGGGAATATGTCTTAATTCAACCGACCTTAATCGTTGACAAAGATCATACATGCATTTTGGATTGATCAGCCTAATCCGTCCAGCCAATCATATTTTCAATTCATGTCATATCTTCATACTTTAAAAATTGGGCTTTCACTGATCCAATTGCTCTGTAAATCCACGAACCTCATTCGACTTGTAGTGCCCCGAAGGGTTTTCACCTACAAGCCTCTCTCATTTGTTCATCTCTCAACTCACCGTCGCCTTACGGTGCCCGTGAGGGTTTTCACCAATAAGACTCTCTCATTTCAAATTTTTCTCTCAGCTCACCATCGCCTTAAGGTGCCAGTGAGGGTTTTCACAATAAGACTCTCTCATTTTAAATTTTCTCTCTTGTGCCCATGAACAAAGTGTTACCCATGATGTAAATCATACTTCTATCTCACTTGACTTGGCTTCTTCAAAGATTGATCGGAAGGTCTTTTTTTTGTACCGTAATGTAGGCTTTTGGACAGGGTTAGAAAGAAAGGGTGGCATGAAGGCTCAAAATAATTTAAGATGAAAAGGGTCAAAATTACAACTTTTGGAATCAGATCTTTTCAAAACCAAAACTTCTGCTCCAGTTTCTTTAGGTCTAGGGAATTTTTGATTTTTATTTTGATGGGACCGAACTGTAAGGCTGCCTACATATCCTTAAAAGGAATAAGGTCGAACGTAGTTCAAAAGAAAACTGTTTGTTTTTGTTTCCCTTTTTCTTTTCTCTTTTTTTTCTTCTTTCTTTTTTTTCTTCCTCCTTTCCTTATTTTCTTCCTCTTTTTTTCTTTTCTTTTTCCTTCTTTTTCATTTTTCTTATTTTCACTCATTCATCATCATTTTTTTATTCTCTACTTCTACTACTAATTCCAAAAGAAAGATATCAAAGAAAATAAATAAAGCTCAAAAGGAGTAACAAAGGATGAAAGTGTTTGGGTAGCGGAATAAAATGCCTTCGTCATTTTAACTTTGAACATGACAAGTACAAAATACAACTGAAGGTAAGCAAAGAAATCATACATAGTACCTCTTAACTGCATTAGAATTGATAGTCATATCTACACATTTGCCTTCTATGTCTGTTAAATGCAAAGCACCATTGGACAACACTTTTGTCACAACGAATGGCCCCTGCTAGTTTGGGGCGAACTTGCCTTTAGCTTCCGCTTGATGAGGAAGGATGCGCTTCAATACCATCTGGCCCACTTAGAATTTCTGGGGACACACCTTTTTGTTGTATGCTCTTGCAATTCTCTTCCAATACAATTGACCATGACATATTGCAACCAATTTTTTCTCATCAATCAAACTCAGCTGCTCGAGCCGGGTTTTGACCCTCTCATTATCATCAATTTCAGCTTCTACAATGATCCGAAGGGATGGAATCTCAACTTCCACAGGTATAACTGTTTCAGTTCCATATACCAGCAGATAAGGAGTTGCACCTATTGAAGTGCGAACAGTAGTGCGATAACCCAGTAATGCAAAAGGCAACTTTTCATGCCACTGCCTAGAACCTTGAACCATCTTACGAAGTTTCTTCTTTATGTTCTTGTTGGCAGCCTCAACAGCTCCATTTGCCTTGGGGCGATATGGAGTGGAGTTCTGATGCATGATCTTGAACTGTTGGCATACCTCTTTCATCAAATGACTGTTGAGATTAGCAGCATTGTCTGTGATGATCACCTTGGGAATTCCGAACCAACAAATGATATTTGAATGAACAAAATCCACTACTACCTTCTTGGTCACGGACTTGAAAGTTACAGCTTCGACCCACTTGGTAAAGTAATCAATGGCTGCCAGAATAAACCTATGCCCGTTTGATGCTGCCGGCTTAATTGGTCCAATAACATCCATGCCCCAAGCAACAAAGGGCTAAGGTGCAGACATTGTGTGTAACTCAGATGGGAGAGAAAGAATCAAATCACTGTGTACCTAGCATTGATGACACTTGGGAACAAAACTGATACAATCCAGTTCCATGGTGAGCCAATAATAACCCTGCTCGAAGTATCTTCTTTGCCAAGACATACTCGCTCATATGCGACCCGTAAACTCCAGAATGCACTTCGGTCATGATAGTTGAAGCTTCTTTAGCATCTATGTACCTCAGCAATCCTAAATCCGGAGTCCTCTTGTACAAGATTCCTCCACTCAAGAAAAATCCACTAGCCAGACGTCGAATGGTTCTCTTTTGGTCACCTGTAGCATGTACTAGATATACCCCCGACCTGATGTATTCCTTGATATCGTGGAACCAAGGTTTGCCATCGATTTCCTCTTCCACCACATTACAATAAACATGTTGATCATGAACTTGGATATGCACGGGGTCGACATAAGCCTTTTCCGGTTGATGTAACATTGACGCCAGAGTAGCCAAGGCATCAACAATCTCATTATGAATCCTGGGAATATGTCTTAATTCAACCGACCTTAATCGTTGACAAAGATCATGCATGCATTGTCGGTACGGTATGAGCTTTAAATATCGAGTTTCACATTCTCCTTGAATCTGGTGAACCAACAAATCTAAATCTCCCAGAACAAGTATTTCCTGGACTCCTATGTATATAGCTAACCTCAAACCCAGAATGCATGCTTCGTACTCAGACATGTTGTTGGTGCAATAAAATCGAAGTTGGGCTATTACAGGGTAGTGTTTCCCTATTTCAGAGATAAGTACAACCCATATTCTGACCCCTTTCATGTTAGCAGCTCCATCAAAGAAGAGTTTCCAACCTGGCTTTTCATCATGGTCAACCTTGTCAACACACATGACCTCTTTTTCAGGAAAATAAGTTTTCAGCGGCTCATATTCATCATCCACTGGATTCTCGGCCAAGTGGTCGGCCAAGGCTTGGGCTTTCATCGCTGTCCGAGTCACATAGATGATGTCAAACTCTGTAAGTTAATCTGCCACTTTGCAAGTCTTCCCGTGGGCATAGGCTTCTGAAAGATATACTTTAGAGGATCCATGCGAGAAATAAGGTAAGTAGTGTATGACGATAGATAATGCTTCAACTTTTGTACCACCCAAGTCAGGGCGTAACATGTCCTTTCAAGGGGAGTATACTTAACCTCATATAATGTGAACTTCTTGCTGAGATAATAGATGCTTGTTCCTTTTTGCCGGTGATGTCATGTTGACCCAGTAAGCAACCGAACGAATTGTCCAAGACTGTCAAATAAAGAATTAAAGGCCTCCCTATTTCCGGCGGGACCAGCATAGGTGGATTCGACAAGTACCTCTTGATCTTATCAAATGCTTCTTGACACTCGTCAATCCACTTAACTACAACATTCTTCTTCAGCAGCTTAAAGATGGGCTCACATGTTTTCTTGAGTTGAGCAATAACCCTGCTGATGTAATTTAACCTTCCAAGTAGGCTCATCACCTCTGTTTCGTTCTTTGGCGGTGGTAACTCTTGAATGGCTTTGATCTTCGACGGATCCAACTCAATACCGCATCTACTAACCATGAATCCCAGCAATTTCCTAGAGGGGACACCGAATGCACATTTTGCTGGATTGAGCTTGAGGTTGTACCTGCGGAGCCTTTGGAAAAACTTCCTCAAGTCCCTGACATGGTCAGACTGCTTCTTTGAATTTATGATCACATCATCTACATAAACCTCAATCTCCTTGTGTATCATGTCGTGAAATATGGTGGTCATCGCCCTCATATATGTTGCCCCAGCATTCTTTAGACCGAATGACATTACCCGGTAGCAATATGTCCCCATGGCGTGATGAACGCCATCTTTTTTGCATCTTCCTCATCCATCAAGATCTGGTGATATCCCGTGTAACAATCTACAAAAGACCTAATCTCATGTTTGGCACAATTATTGATCAGAATGTGAATGTTTGGCAATGGAAAATCATCCTTTGGGCTTGCTTTGTTAAGATCATGGTAATCAACACATACCCTGGTCTTACCATCTTTCTTTGGTACTGGAACAATATTGGCTAACCAAGTGGGATATCGAGTGACCCGAATGACCTTTGTAGTAAGCTGCTTTGTGATTTCTTCTTTGATCTTCACACTCATATGAGTCTTGAACTTTCGCAACTTTTGCTTAACAGGAGGGAATGTTGGATCAGTTGGCAATTTATGAACTACCAGATCAGTGCTCAGGCCTAGCATATCGTCATATGACCATGCAAAGACATCTTTGTACTCAAACAATGTTTTGATAATTTCATCCTTAACTTGCAGTTCTAAATGCACACTTATCTTGGTTTTCCCTAACATCATCTTTGTACCCTAAATTGATTGCTTCAGTTTAACTCAAATTAGGCTTTGGTTTTTCTTCAAATTGTTTTAGCTCTTTACTGATTTCCTCAAATGTTGCTTCTTCGTCATAATCTATTTCATCATCAGATTCTACTTCTTGGATTGTTATTTCAGGATTAGATTGGCTTTTAAGATTCGGCTGAAAATTCTTCATGCATGTCATGTCACTGCAACCAGCATAAAAGGAACTGTACAAAAGAAAAAAGAACAAAATAAAACACTATTAAGAATAACGGAAAATGGGGAATTGCATTTCATTGAAAAATAAAAGGATAGAAGGGTTTGAAAATCAAAACAAGCAAAACTAAAAATCTAGATTACAACCCTGGAATAACCTAGATAACAGAAAGGAAAACAAAGCAAACTACCAAAACTCCTTCCAGGTGGGGAGAGGAGTATCTTCCCAATTTCTAAGCTTCATGTTTGGGCCAACGAGCTGCACATCTGCTTTACTAGAGCCTTTACCAACTTCTACCATATTGACCTCTTCGAACAGACTTTGGAACCTCTTGATTAGCTCTTCATCAACATCGACCACATGTTTTGGGATGGAGGAGGTTGGAGGTTTTTCGGCCCCTGACTTGACAAAAGACATAGAGATGTGGGGGACGGACTTGGGGAGCGACCATACCTTCTGTTTCAGATTTTTAACCCTTTTCACATCCTTCTCTGTGTGCATGAATCCCAAAACAAATGTACCAGGATTCCCACTGGGACGCACTGGATGCACAATACCCTACAGAGATGAGCCCAAACCTTTGCCCGGCATAAAACCATTCTTTAACATTTCATTCGCAACCATGACGGACGCGGAGGATAGCTTAGGACCCGGAATGCATTTTCCTTTAGGAATTTTCTCAACAGACATTGTTTCGAAAGTCTAATAGACCCAAGGTCCCTTATCATCTTCAGCTTTGATGAACGGAATAATTGTATCATTACAAGATGACAAGTCCTCATCACCATGCACAACTATTTCCTGCTTGTCCCATTCAAACTTCACCATTTGGTGCAGAGAAGACGGGGCTGCCTTAGTAGTATGTATCCAGGGCCTGCCCAACAATAGATTGTAAGAGACAGCCACATCTAACACTTGGAATTCCATGGTAAACTCAACAGGTCCTATTGACAATTCGAGCATTATATCTCCAACAGAATCTTTACCTCCCCCATCAAAGCCTCGAACACACACACACTGTTCAAGTGGATTCTTTCGGTGCCGATCTTCAGTTTTTTTATAGTAGACATGGGACAAATATTCGCACTAGAGCTATTATCAACCAAAACCCTTGAGACAATAGAATCTGCACACTTCACCATGAGATAAAGAGCTCGGTTGTGTTCTGTACCCTCCATAGGAAGTTCATCATCCGAGAAAGTGATCCTATTTTCTTCGAAGATCTTGCCAGCTATCTTTTCCAAGTGGTTCACTATGATCTTATCAGAAACATGTGCCTCATTCAAAATCTTCATCAAGACCCTGCGATGTTCATCTGAATGTATCAACAAAGACAAAAGAGAAATCTGAGCTGGTGTTTTCCTTAACTGCTCCACAATGGAATAATCCTGCACTTTCATCTTTTTCAGGAACTCCTCAGCCTCTTCCTCGGTCACCAATTTCTTTACTGGCATTTGGCTATCCTTGAATGGCTTGGCTTTCCTTAATTCTTCTGGGGTGAAACATCTCGCAGAACGAGTTAATCCTCCAATTTCATTAACTTCTTCCTCTATTTCTTTTCTTTTGTATGTCACTATCACTTGTTTATAATTCCACGGAACAGCCTTGGCATCTACCACTGGCAGTTGGGTTACTGGTTTAATGATGATAGAGGTAATAGGAGCTCCCTTCACAACTATGACAGGCTTACTTGGAATCCCTGATACTACAACTTTTCAACTTTCCAGACTTGCCCCGATATCATTTGACAGCCCTTTCACGACCAACACCTATGGTTTCGAATTGAGTGAGCTCGGCTTTTCTATCACTCCTTCAACTGTCAAGGGCGTTGCTTTGGTAGAGTCTGGAGTTTTAACCAAATTGCTTTCACTGGCCCGAATCATCATGACGGACGTAGAATACTTCTTGGGCTCCCCATCCTTGTGAACTATTTCAATCATGTGCGTCTCTACATGGGCTGGCAAAGGGTTTTGGTTGATGTTTGGCACGTCTGGGCTTTGGACTACAATTTGGTTTGTATCAATGAGCTCCTAAATTGCCCGTTTCAAATGCCAACACTTCTCTATGTCATGCCCTGAAGCATCAGAACAATAGGCGCTTCTTAGGGAATAATCGAGGTTTTTTGGAGGGGGATTTGGTATCTTTGACTCAATCGGCCTCAAGACGTCCAATTGCTTTAACCTTTGAAATAGACTAGCATAGGATTCTCCAAGCGGGGTAAAAGTTTGTTTCCGCTGCTGCCTCTCTCTCCTATACTCTGGCCTTGATCAAAAATTTGCACCAGTGGGGTTTTGATAGGGTTGTAGGGGTGGATAAGTATTTTGTGGAGCTGGGTAGATATTCTGCGGAGCTGGAGCATGCCATTGGGGTAAGTAGGGGGTTGAGCATATGATTGTGCATGGTGAACAAGGTATTGGGATGGCCTGGCTGAGTATTGGGGGTTTATCGGGGAAAAGTAATGTTGAGGTGGATTATATGGAGCTTGGGCGTAGGTTTGAGGTCGGGGTCAAGAATGGGTGTATTGATGAGGTGAACCCCTCTGGCCATGCCATGATCTGGAGACAACCATAGCGACATCTTCCTTCTTCTTCTTGCCTAGCAAACTTCCGATACCACTCTGGATGGCCTGGATGGTTGCTTTTATAGCAGAATAGCTCATGATCTTAATCTACTTGATCCCCTTTTCCACCATTTCTCCCATCATCACCACATCATTGAAAGACTTACCAATGGCTGAGATCAAGTGGCCATAGTAAGTGGGCTCCAAGGCTTGAAAAAAGTATTTAACAATTTCGTCCTCTTCCATCGGGGGATTGACTCGTGCATCTTGCTCTCTCCATCGGAACCCATATTCTATAAAGCTTTCACTAGGTTTCTTTTCCACCTTGGTCAGAGATAGGCGGTCTGGAACAATATCTATATTGTATTGAAAGTGTCGGGCAAAGACCTGAGCCATATCGTCCCAGGTGTACCACCTGCTGGCATCCTGGTGGGTGTTCCATTCTAATGCTGCCCCACTCAGACTTTGGCTGAAGTATGCCATTAGTAATTCATCTTTTCCCCAGCGCCTCTCATTTTACTACAATAACCCCTCAGATGAGCTACAGGATCCCCATGTCTGTCATACAAGTCAAACTTGGGCATCTTGAACCCGACAGGCAGTTGGACATCGGGGAATAAACATAAATCCTTATTGGCCACACTCACTTGGTTCCCCAACCCTTGCATATTTCTCAATGATTTCTCCAAACTCTGTACCTTCCTAAACATCTCTTCTTGATCTGCGTTCTTTGGTGGTTTGTCAGTTTCAATATGAGGCTCAAATTGGGGAGCGTAAGAGTAAGGATCTGGGACTTTGAAGGTGGGCTCCGGTGCATAGTAGTGGGAATCTTTAGCGGGGAATGCGGGCTCACTAGAGGATCAGTGGAGGGTATCTTGTGGAGGGGGTACAAAAATAGGAGCAGATGCCAGAGCAGGGTACGAGGTTGTTTTGGTTGGCGGAGCATGAACAGTTTGGGCTGAAGTGTCGGGGTAGCTGTGGTAAGGGGTAAAACCAGGTGCATGTTGTGGGGAAAGATAAATGGTAGTGGGCATCTGGGATTGAGAGAGTGGTGGAATGGAAGCAGGGTTTTCTGTGTAGCTGGTAGGGAACGAGGGTGGAGGGTGTCCCTTAATCCAGGCCTGATACATTTCCGCCATCTGGTGCTTCAACCTCCGGACCTCCTCTTGCAATTCTGATTCAGACTCAACAATCTCCCTTGGTGGGTCTAAAACTCTAGTTTTTGTTTCCTTGCTAGCCATGACTGTTTGACGCTTTGATCGGGTGTTGCATGGATGACTTGCCAAGATGCCAACAAACTAACCACCTCCCTATTATTAAATGAAGATAACGGAGGACAACAACACAAAACCACCATGTTAGCATTTGGTCATTTATCAAATATTAATATCACATTACGTGTAATGCACCTAGCAACAATTAACGGTTCTAAAATGGCTTTGAGGGTCTCAGGGTCATAGGGCATCATCCCGATTTGCTCATTTCGATCCTTCCTTCTTTTTATTTTCCAACACCTCTTATCACTGTTTTCTTTTTCTTTCTCTTTTTATTTTGAACCAAAAATGATTTGATCGAACCCGATGTAGGTTGTCTACGTATCATGTCCCTCACGAATCAGACTAAGTGTAGTTCTGGAAGAGTGATGAAAAATAAACTAAAAACAAAATTTTTTTGGGATTTTTCATTTAAAACTTTTCGATATTAAAATACAAAGAGAAGTACGATAATGAAAGACATGACAGACTCGACTATACTATGACAGACTCTGACACTACCTAAAGGACTTAGTTACTCCTAGACAAGACGCAAAAGTAAAAGACAACATAAGAAAATCTCAAAACATCTAAATAGAATGTCTCCTCAAGCTGCTCCTGAATGCGACGGTCCTGGCTGGGACGGGTCCGATGAAGATCCGGATGGCCCCATCAATCCTGTCAAATCTAAGCTCTGTATTATACCCTGCAAGGACACCTCGAAGCTGGGAATGAGAATCCTAGAATGCGCGCCTGCATCTGGAAGACTGACTCTAGTACGGTACTTACGGTGTTGTCCCATGTTCTCTACCAACACTGCCAACTATGATCTCAGTGACTGAAGTGTAGCTCAAACCCCAACCCTTTCTGCTGCATGGGCCTCCTTTGCCTGGGTAAATCGATCCATCAATTGTCTAAACAATATCTGTGAGGTGACCTCCTCGTCAAATACTTCTCTAACACGTCGGGGCAATGGCCTGCCAACCCCTCGTTGAGTAGACTGTAGACATATGAAGTACTCATGGGTATACTCAGGTGAATGTGGGTCAGCAGCTAAAGTATCCCTACCCATCTTCATTGCATGACGCCAATAGGTCTGGATGTCGACCTCCCTATGCGGCATAGTGTCAAATTCCCTAATGAAGTCACGAGAATCAGGAATGTAGGGGACTTCTTGCTGCCTCCCTAACTGACGCATCACTCTAGCAGGGGTATATGGAATAGTACACCAAAGTCCAATCAGTACCAAGAAGTCTTGCACGCGAGATCCTGCTAAGATCACGTGCAAATCAATCCATAAGTATGACCACAACATCTTCTCTTCAGTTAAGGATCCTAAATAATCAACCCAATCCTGAACTCCGAGTGGTAAGGCAAACTTATCGAACGTCATCCTATGCTCGATGCACTTCACTCGATCTCTCAGACAACAGTCAATCACATCTTTCTCAAACATGGTGTCGGGATGTAAGTGTTCCATCATCCACAGTTGTAGCAGTAAGTTGCTTCCCTCAAAGAACCTCCCACCTTCTCGAATCCTGGTCAAAGCACGATAGATCTCTGCCAAAATTGTCGGAACCACGGTGACCTTACTATTGTGTTTATCATGGAAGAGTGCAAAGGCTATTGACCCCAGATGTGTGCTAATATGTCTACCCTCCAAAGGAAATACTAGGAGACCCAATAATGCAATAGTGAAGACCATAGGATGCCTCTTCTTCCAAGAATCATATGATATGGAAAAATCATCTACGAAGGTCTCATACCCCGTAGGACGATCAAACTTCTCGAATAAAAAGTCCAAAGGTACCCAAGATTGATCTAGACATCCCATGTGAGTTTCCAAATCCATCCCTATGATCTTAAGGAACTTGGTGCTTGAATGAGCCCTTGTGTAAATTAAATCCTTGTCTAGGTATGGGAGGCGGGTTAACCCGACTATCTCAGCTAAGGTGGGTGTCATCTCAAGATCTCCAAACTTTAATACCATTCCCTGTGGGTCCCAAAATATCAACATTGCTTCTACAAGGTCGAGACGGGGAGTGATGTCCATCAGAGAAATAAGAGTCCCTAATTTACCCATCAAATCATGTTGCTCAAGTAATGTGAACATGTTCCACCATTTTACTAGCCTTCTAGGGACTTTGACCACCATTGATACTCTAGCATTGGTGAGTGGATCCATACCTTAATGGAAAAAACATGGTTAATGACTCGAGACATTATGTGACACCACAACATTTCCTAGGGGACGGTTGGGCTATTTCTACAAAATGGCATGAGGGGCCAAAAGTGGCTAAAACTGCAAACTCAAGAAAGGTGACCTCAAAGACATGGGAATACCTCACTAAAGCTTATGAATTCTAACTCTTAATAATCATGGCCCAAAATTAATTTGCAGAAATGACATGTTTTGCAAAAGCGGCCGATATGGCCAGAAGTGGCTAAAGATGCAAACTTGAAAAGGACGGACCTTAAAATAATATGACACCTAGTTGTGGACTCAATATCCTAAGACATGGTTTATTGAACCACCTTTGCGAAAATGACCCCAATTTGCAAGAATGGCCGATGTGGCCGAAAGTGGTTAGAAATGCAAGATATAGCTAAGACCACACAAAGCCAAGAACCTAAGACACTAGGAAGACCGGACCCTATGTGGGTTGTCTACATATCACGTCTCGAAAGACGAGAATCAGGTTCGCGTAGTTCGGGAAGATTTGACATGGGATAAAGCCTTCAAAAAAATGCAACTAATTTGGAAAACCATTTTTTTGTCTTTTGAGAAATGATGGAAAATGTAAAATATTTTTGGTTTTTTTTTAAATTTTTTTTTGGGAAATGATAAAAGATGTAAAATCTATTTGGGATTTTCTTTTTCTCCCTTTTTTTTGAATTTTTTTTTGGAAAATAATGAAAAAGTGTAAATCCTTTTGGATTTTCTATTTTCAATTTTTTGGAAAATAATGGGAAAGTGTAAAATCACCTACTTCATTTTATATGTCACCCTCAAATATTCTTGGTCCGTCAAATGACCCTTTTACCCTCAAAGATGCAACATGTATCACATAGGGATGATTGAATATTTTTTTGGGCCACGGGCCCATTTTTTAACAAAATTTGGATAGGCCTCCTACAAAGGGACAAAGTGCCTGGGACCGAGCCCTGCTAGGTTTAAATGATATGATGCACATAAGCATGACCTAAAGGCTGACCTATGGTTGGGGTTCAATAGACAAGGCAATTCGGGGTAGCACGTGGTCGATGGCGGCTGCTCTAGCTGTCTGCCCACTCCACGCTCCCACGCCACCCCCATAAAGACTCGGGTGACTCACAAAAAGGCCGTGTACGCTCAAACGTACTCCGGAAGACTTGTTGCAGAAAGAAGACCCGGAGTTATGCAAATGATGACGATTTATAAAGAAGTAACACATAAAGGAAAAACTATAAACAAATAAGCAACTAGCAAATAATAAAACAACATAAAATAAAATTCAAGTAAAGCAAACAAAACACATGAAAACCTCACCCGAACATCCTAAAAAGCCAACAAGATCAAGTACTAGCTCGAACCTGCAAGTACCCAGCAGAGTCGCCAGAGATGTCACACCCTTTTTTTACAACCTCACTAACCCTCTTAAAAATAATAAAAGGATTTCGCAAAGCTCGAAAGAGTTTTCAATTTTGAAAGTGACAAAAGATTGTTCAAAAGGAAATAACTCAGAGTCGCCACCTGACTTTGATTTCGGCGTGTCAGGTTACCGTTTTTTTTAAATAATTTTTTTCTTTTAAAACATTTCAGGCTCTAAAACCAAATCCGCACCAGAGATTCGGGTAAGGGAGTTCATTTGACTCGGGGAGAAGGTATTAGGCACTCCTCAAGTCCCGTAACTAGTATAGTTGCGTACTCGATCTAGTTGGCTTTAAAAACATTCAAATTGAGGTAGAAGGCACAGAAAGGGAAAATAAACACAGAAGAGGTTCGAGGTCGTCCCCACCTAAATAAAAGAAAAAAAGAAAAATGAAAATAAATTGAAAATACTACAAGTTTCTACTTTTGGCCTCCATTTACAGAATACTTCGGGGCATTCTTCGGATAAAAATATATACAAATCCTTCGGGTCATTACCCGGATAAATTTAACTAAGAGAACGACCTCTTTCCCCGAACGAACAAATCCTAAAGAATGCCTATCCATGTGTGGTCGCCCTAAACATGCTCCTAATGAACAATGTAACAAAATAAGCAAATAGAAGAAAAGAAAATTCAAAATCATGCTCATATTTTTACAATTAGTTTCATTTGCTAGACCAAGCCCAATCCTAGCATGCAAATAAGTTTATACACTAATGGGCTAGTCTTTTCCCTATCCCCACGACCACACAGTCATTCAAAATAAGTTAGGCCAAGCAAAGCAGAGTGGATAATCCAAATAAACCAACATCTGATAACTCGTGAAGCCAACCAAACCAACTAATAAACAAAGACATGATAAAGCAAGACAATGCAAGGAATCTCTAGTTAAATCTATTCGAGCTAACTCAAAGCAATGACAGCGAACATGATAATATGAAGGTAGATTTTAGCATATTAACGAAAGATAACATGAACTCCGAGCGAAAATTGGTGAACAAACACATGAACAGTTCGAGTGCTTGGAACTATGTAATCACATAACGACTAAGGATGTTTACAGTTAACTCAAACATGGAAATCATGAGGACTAAGTGACAAGCAAACCTTCTGCGAACTGAAGCTCACGCGAAAATTGGTCTAAGACCCTCATGATTCTAGGACGATGACGACAATTCAAGGAGAGCGACTGATTTATTGTACCGACAATAATGAGCCAACATATACACAATTTCAATCAATCTGTTCTTACTTCAAGCATGGCAGGAAGAGACCATTCTTATCAGGGAACAATCTAACTTACTACCAATCTTCAGACATGGAAATTTGGGAGAAACAAACAACCAACAGAATTAAGGTCGAACGAGACACCATAATGTTTGCTCCTTTTGCGTGTATGATCATGCAGGTTCACAACAAGAAATGACTTACTAACTAATGGATAGAAAACTTCCAGTAACACAGAGAATTCCAAAAAAACTAGAACTAAACAGAGGACTACTTTTGCTCAGTCAAAACTCACGGTATCGATCTCACGATCTGGGTTCGGGCAAAATGACTCATTTCATGAAAAACTTGATTCACGTTTACAGCTTTTATTAGATCATGAGGAACTCGTAGTATGCAAACGTCGCAAAACAGAATATTCAGCAGAATTTGAGGTAGCAGTTAATGAAGTCCTAGCCATGGATATGAAAAATTCATATGGTGATCCAACCAAGCACAACAAAACATTTTCACATTCAGTGACTTCGAACATTGACTCTCAATAGGTTTCAAGAACACGAGTTGGGAAAGTTAATGAATAATAAATAGATTTCGGCAAAATGGACTTGATTGCATTTGTTTTCAAAACACACACAAAAAGCACCAATTCAAACCGCAAATGAAATGCATCACTGATTCATGATTCATTTAGTTACAATAGGATTAGCTAACTCAAATCACACATATAAGACTAAGCATGAAGATTCAGAGAGCTCCTCAAAACAGTGAAACCAAATCAAGTGCAGCATGTCGAATGACAAGAACAGATTGACGAATAGCATTCTTGAGCATAAATCGCAACTAGAAACTAACTCCAAACACAACCTCTACTAAAACATGATCTAATATCTATCACTACAGAGCGAATTTCCTACGGCTCATATCATATTTCAATCACCATTAACAAGAATAAGAAGGAAAGAGATGAACCTGAAATTGAAAAACTCTTCTTAATAACAGAAAGCACGAAACTCAGCTACAAACTTCGAGTGTGGAATCTGAGTGAGAAAACAGGGCTGACTTCGAACAAGGAACCGCCTCTAGAATTCACGAACGAACAACAATTTGAAACTCGAACTCGAGCACCTCAAGCAATCTCCATGTTTGCAGACCAAAACTCGAAATTGAAATTCCGAGATAGAAAAGCACTAAAGAGATGTATATATATGTGTTAGTTTTCTGATTTTTCGAAAATGGAACAATACTTGAATAAAAATCAAACTCAGACTATTTTTTTTTGTATTTTTTTTCTGGAATTTGAACTCAACCGAAAATGGACCCAAAATGAGAAGAGAAGCAGAAACTTCCTATTATAACCCTAATTTCTTCCCCCCCCCTTCCTCCAAATTTTCCCCCTATTTATAGGCACCCTAGAAACTTTTATTCTTCTTCTCCAAGAAAATCCGAAAATGTTCCCAAAAATCCGAAAATCCTCCTAAATTTTCCATCAGACAAAATCGGAAAAATGGAAGGCGTGGATGTGATTTCACTCACATCCAACCTCTCCCATTTATCTGAGATCCGTTCAAGAAATCAAAAGAACGTGAGGAGGATAAAGATGAGAATATTGTGTGTCAGAAGTCGTTATGGTGTTGATGACGTGGAGAGAGACGAAGATGAGAGGGGGGACCATGGCACTCGGCTGAGTGAACTCACTGGGTTTTTTTTGAGTTTTCTGGCAAGTTTGGCGAGTTGATGCGCGGGCAGAAGCGGAGATGGGGCTGGGTGCGACTATTTGTTAGATAGGTTTAGGATTTGGTTCATTAGGGAAATATTGGGTTTATATTTGGGGTTGTGGAAACAAAGTGGTCCGTTAGATTAGAAGGGAGGGACGGCTGCGATTTAATTTTAAAAAGCTAATGGGTTATGGGTTGGAGGGTTATTTGGCATTTGGGCTGGAAAAAATCCGAATTGGGCCATATCTTTGGGATTTTGACTCTTTAAATCCAATAAGAAAACTTAAACCTTTCCAACTTTTTTTAAACAAATAAATTAAAATATACTTTTAAATATTAATTCTAATTCATTAAAGTAAACTATATGAAACTATATATTTTATATAAATTCTTATACTCAAACTAAAAGTAAAAATCACGGTAAAAACAAAATATATTGCCATAAAAATATTAATAACCTAAACTAAATAGAATAAAATAAAACATGAAACTATTTTTTATATTTTTCAATTTTCTTGTGCTTTAAAAATAGAATTAAATTTAATAATAAAGTAAAATCCTATAGAAATAAGTTCAAATAAATATCCTAAAAATACTAGGATTTTTCCGGTCATAACTCCGGTATCCGGTGGTGGATCTAAACATACGTGGTGTCAAAAGATACATAATTTCCTTACGAATAATTCCCAATATGTTTCAACTTTAGATCTATAGTCAAATTTTGGAGATCTTAATTTCATTTTTACGAGTTACTATAGCAGACAATGTTCCTCATTCAATTTCAGCTATTCAGCTATTTCCAGCGCTACTTTTCAACACAACAGCTTTGTTTTTGATAACGTGAAGGTATTCTCTTCTCTTCTAAGATTGGTTTGAATTATAAGCTTCATTTTAAATCGAATTTACTATTTTTAACAATTTGAACTGTGAAATTGGATTCACAGCCATAAGCAGAAAGTAACGTGAAGCTAATTCAAATTACAGTAGCATCATTTTCGTGCAAAGCTGCTGCACCTTTTCATGTAATTAAACTGCTAAAGATTTACAACTGTAATGGACACACAGGTAGGTGGTCAACCACCTTTTGTGGTTGTGCTGCCTACCCAACCTCCTCCAAACATTGCACAAACATCAGGGAGCACAAATAACAACAAACAGCCGATGAATTACTCCAAAATTCTGAGACCTTGCACTTTAAATGCTGCAATGATTGAGCAACAGGAAGTTGAGCCAATTCTCATTCGTCCACCTATAATATTGAATGGAGAGCATGTTATTAAGTTCATAGAAGCAGAAGTAGAAAGGATGGATATCATCGAAGGATTACAATATGCAATAGTTGGTAAATATTCTTATGGCAGCCCAGAAATTCAACAACTGCGTAAGTTAATACCAATTCAATGCGGTATTAAAGGTGAGTCTAACATTGGATTTCTAAGGGATAGGCACATTTTGATTAGAATGACGTTAAGGCAGGATTATCTTCATTTCTCATCAAAAACTCATTACATAAAGGACAGGGATGGCTATCAATATCAGCTTAGGCCTTTGATTTACGACTCAAAGTTTAAAGCAGATGAAGAAACACCCAAGGCAATGGCTTGGATTTCATTCCTAGGTTTATTGCCAATTTGTGAAGGAACGTCTATTTTCTCTAGCTACAGCAGTAGGTAAACCCATGCATCTAGACATGGCAACAATTAATAAAACTAGACCTAGTTGTGCTAGGGTGAAGGTACTAGTTGATCTACTTGCAGATTTGCCTAAAAAGGTGAGGATGGACATTTTCAATGAAGCTAAAGGAACAACAAGAACTGAATGGGTGAGAATTCAATATGACATACTACCTAAATATTGCAGACATTGTAAACTTCAAGGGCATGATCAATTTGAATGTTGGAGGATACACCCTGAACTATATGTGGAGAAGGAGAATGCTAACCAAGCATATACAACTAAGAAGCAGGACAGAGGGAACTCACAGCCTATAATGATTCCATCTAGTGGAAAGGTAGTGGGTAATGTGAATGTTACAGCAAAAGAGCAATGGAAGGAAGTGAAGGACAACAGAGTTAGAAATGTAGTAAATCAAAATACTAGTCTCAATAATAATGGAATGGAGATGGCACCAACTAAGCAGTTTGAAAACAATAAGAACAAGGTGGGCACAAGCACTGTAGATAGACAAGCAGAAGCACAAATCAACAGTGGTAAGGAATTGGTGGCAGTAGACAATGAAGATAATGATCATGTTCAAGTAGCTAACAAGTTTGCAATATTACAAGGGATGGATGAAGAGGAAGAACCCGTTAGTCAATTGGCAATGGTGGCAGCTAATGCAATAACAAACAGTCCAGCAGTTCGTAACCAAGCATCTACAAAGCAAAAACCAAAACATATGGTCAATAATGAGGGAACCCTAAATCCAGCAGCACAAGCGTTTCATCTTAACTCATTGGGGATTGGTTCGACTATTGGTCTAGTCAATGGAAATGAGGCATCAAAAGCAAAAAACGATACTACACAATGGGTAGAAAGAAGTTTCAAGGATAAAAAATGAGATGAAATAGTGAAGATCAATACATCATGCCAGCAAATCCCACCACAAGATACATTAGTGAACAAGGAACTTAATAAAACTACAAATTCTCAAGCAGAAGGGTCAAAATCGTCTACAATTAAAAAAATAGTGCAAGGCTGTGGAGGCAGACTATGGGATGCACAAAGGGAATACGATTCAGAGGAGAATGAAGTACCACTAGGAGCACAAGCTGATGAGGAACCAAATGAAAAGGACAAAGAAGAAGATGAGCAAAGTGTAAATGAGCAAAGTGTAAATGGAGAGCCTCATGCCAATGACAACAATACAACTGGTAATTCTTTATTAATGGGAGGATCAAAAATTGTTGAGCACAAAAATAATTATCAGATAGCAGAAGCCACAAAAATTAGAAACTATGAAGGAAGAGGCCCAGAGGTAAATGATCCTAGAGGAACAGAAGAAGATAAACATCAGAAATCACAAGAAGACCCACAAGGACACAACACAACAGAGAAGGAGAAACAGCCAAAACAAAAAACAAAAATAGTAAATGTTACTGTTACATTGGAGAAAACCAGTTGCAGCTGTTAAAACGAGGAGAAGAGAAGGCCTTGGTCCCAAAAACGAATGCATTTGGAGTTACATCAGGAGGGAAGGAAGACAATGAAGAAAGAGAAGAACCTGGTAGATCAGGATACGACATGGATCAAGAATCAACTACCCAACACCTTATGAATGCTGCAAAGGCAAGGTGACTTATCACCTACGCAAGTGGAAAAGGCAAAATTAGCAGCAAAAGGTAAGAAAAAGCAACAAAAAGATAATTTTGCAGTCCCAAAACCTGGGGTGCACACAAGGAGAATGCTAACTAAATCAAACAATTAGTGATGAATGCTCTCATTTGGAATATAAGGTCAGTCAACACACAGCAGGCCTTTGAAAGGGTGACAAAAATGCACATGAAAAATCACTATGAATTTGTTGGATTAATAGAGCCAAAGCAACAAGCAAAAAAACTGGAAAGGTACAGAAACAAGATAGGACTTGCACAAGCAATTGCAAATATTTCAAACAAGATCTGGGCTTTCATAGATGAGGTATTTGAGGTAACTGTTATGTACAATATGGTGCAACAATTAACACCACGATTGTTTCATACTAAATCACATGTGGAGTTTGTCCTAACATTGATATATGCTAAGTGTGATGCAACTGAGAGGATAGAACTATGGGATTCATTATATGCAATGGCAAGGGATATGGATGCATCATGGCTTGTAGGAGGAGATTTCAATGTAATATGGGACGAAGAAGAGAAATTTGGTGGGTTACCTGTGTCATTGAATGAAATTGATGATTTTTGATACTGTGTCAACACTTAAAATCTCTTCGACCTTGGATTTAAAGGTAGCATATTTACATGGTGGAATGGGAGAGCAGAGGAAGACTGTATATTCAAAAGGCTAGACAGATGTTTGTCCAATCTTCAGTTCCAACAAACATTTCCAGGAATAGAGGTGCAACATTTGTCAAAGACTGGCTCCGATCATAGTCCAATGTATCTGAAGTGTGATATTGAGACTCCACCAATTAAAAAGCCTTTTAAGTTCTTGAATTTCTGGGTGGAACATGCAACTTTTAAAGATGTGGTGAAAGAGAATTGGACAGCTGATTTTAGTGCAAATCCTTATATTCTTTTTAATCACAAGTTAAAAAAATTAAAGAAGGCCCTTTCACTGTGGAGTAAGGCTACATTTGGAGATATTTTCCAAAAGATAGCAAGCATGGAGGAGGTAGTGATGGTTCATGAAGCAGAATTTGAAGCAAATCCTACGGGGATGAACAGGGAAAGGCTACAAAAGGTTCAGGCAGAATTGATCAAATGTCTTGCACTAGAGGAGAAATATTGGCAACAAAAGGCAGGCATGACTTGGTTCAAGGAAGGGGATAGGAACACTAAGTTCTTCCACGCACAAGTGAGAGGTAGGAGGAAGAGACTTCAGCTTAACAAAATTCAAAATAGTGGAGGAACATGGATTGAAGAAGAACAAGAAATTGCAGAAGAGGCTATCAAATTCTATGAGGAACAGTTCACAGAAGAAGCTACTCCTTCATCATTTGATATCCTAGAGCATGTTCCTAATCTGATTAACATTGAGCAGAATGCAGAATTGATTAAGCAGCCAACAAAAGAAGAGGTTAAAGTGGCAGTACTCGGACTAAATTGTGATAGTGTTGGGGGGCCAGATGGTATGACAGGCAAATTCTATCATTTTTGTTGGGATATAATAGGGGATGACCTGTACGACATGGTGAGGGCTTTTTTCAATGGTCATGAGCTACCCAAGTGTGTGACACACACCAACCTAGTTCTGCTACCAAAGAAAAAAAAGTTACCACTTTTTCTAATCTAAGACCAATAAGCCTCAGTAATTTTTCAAATAAGGTTATATCAAGGGTCGTACATGAAAGGCTAGTGAAATATCTCCCAAGTCTGATATCGGAGGAACAGTCAGGTTTTGTTAAGGGCAGGAATATAGTAGAAAACATCCTTCTAACTCAGGAAATAGTGACTGACATTAGGCTTAGAACTAAAGTTGGACCTAATGTCATCCTGAAGCTAGATATAACCAAAGCTTACGATAGATTATCTTGGCTATTCCTAACAAAGGTACTGAGAAAGATGGGATTCACAGAAAGGTTAATAGGGATTGTCTTTGGATTAGTTTCAAACAATTGGTATTCTATTCTAATCAATGGTCAAGCTCATGGGTTCTTTAAGTCCTCAAGGGGAGTAAAACAAGGTGATCATGTATCCCCAACTCTTTTTATCTTGGTAGCAGAAGCATTATCTAGGGGTCTCAATGCACTACATACTAACCTGTATTTTTGTGGATTTGGGATGCCAAAGTGGAGTCCAAAGATAAATTATTTGGCGTATGCAGATGACATGATTATTTTCTCATACTCAGATGAAACATCCCTGATGCTGATTATGCAAGTGCTGAATGCTATGAAGATGCATCTGGGCAGCTTATTAACAAGACCAAATCAGCTGTGTACCTGCATCATTTAATAGACATGGAAGTGGTCAGCAAGATGGAAAGGATCACAGGCATTCATAGGAATGATTTTCCTATCATATATCTAGGTTGCCCTATATTTTATGCAAGAAGAAAGTTGGAATACTATCAGCCCCTAATTACTAAAGTAATTGACAAATTGCAATCATGGCAAGGGCAAGTTATTATCAGTAGGGGGCAGGGTAGTTCTCATATCCCATGTACTGCCAAGCATGCCTATGCATATATTTTCAGCTGTAAACCCTCCAAATTATGTGATAAATAGGTTGCACAAATTATTTGCTCAGTTTTTCTGGAGTAGCTCTGTAGGAGGAACTAGTAGGCATTGGGCTTCATGGAATACCTTATGCATACCAGTTGAAGAAGGAGGAATTGGTTTCAGGTCACTGCACGATGTAGCAAAGGCATTATTCAGCAAGTTGTGGTGGAATTTCAGAACAAAACCAAGCATATAGAGCTCTTTCGTATGTCATAAATACTGTAAGAAAATGAATTCAGTAGTTGTTCCATGGAAAAGGGGATCTCACATTTGGAGAAAAATGTTGGAATGCAGAGATCTGATTGAACATCAAATCTTTTGGCAAACAAAAAGGGGATCCTCACTTTTTGGTTTGAAAACTGGATAGGTCTTGGGGCACTATATTTTTTGGTTCCTCAGGACTTTGGCATTGATGAAACAGTACAAAATGTACATGATGTTACCTTAGATGGTGAGTGGGATGTGGACAGGCTATTTGAAATGCTTCCTGAAGACTTAGCAGTACACATTCTGGAGAAAATCAAACCACCTTCACCTCAGCAGGTTCTTGACATGCCTTGTTGGATGCTGGAAACAAGAGGATATTTCAGTGTTAAGTCAGCATGGGATTATAGGAGAAGAAGAGACGAACCAAGAACAGCTTATAGGATGATTTGGGTAAAGGGACTTCCTTTTAAAATAGCATTTTTCATGTGGAAAGTGTGGAAAGCAAAGTTACCTTTAGATGATTTCTTGAAAAGGGTAGGCTACTGCATGCCATCAAAATGTTGGTGTTGTGTACAGCCTGACGAGGAATCTCTTCAGCACTTATTTTTTAGATCAGAAACTGCAAAGACAACTTGGAAATATTTTTTATCGATGGCAGAAATAGCTGTGGAGGGACTTACATTGCACCAAGCAATCACAAAATGTTGGACTGCAAATGTGTGCTTAAGGCTCATACCAGTAATGCAAGCACTCCCATCATGTGTAGTATGGGAACTCTGGAAAAGAAGAAATAGTATGAAGTATGGTGATGCTGTGACAACTAGCAGGGTGATTTATCACGTTTCATCAAATCTCCAGGCATTGGTGAAAGTGAGAAAGCCTGGGATGGACATGGTACCTCACAAATGGCAAGATCTTTTAGCTATGATGGAAAATTTCACTCCCAAACTTAAGGTTACCAAAGTCATGTGGGAATTTCCAAGTGCAAGATGGCTAAAAGTTAATACGGATGGTGCATCGAGGGGAAATCCAGGCAGGAGCTCAATAGGATTTTGTATAAGAAATGAAAATGGTGACATAGTCAAGTCAGTAGTGAGGGAGATTGAGGAGACAACAAATACAGTAGCTGAAGTGAAGGCCATGGTAGAAGCACTAAGGTTCTGCAGATTTCAACAATACTCTCATGTATGGCTACAAACTGACTCAATGTTATTAAAAAAGATAATGGATGGGATCTGGAAACCACTATGGATCATATATGAGCAGGTAGAGGAAATGATGCAACTAATGAATGGGGGCAATTTCACAGTTACTCATATTCATAGGGAGGGCAACAAGCTGGCAGATCATTTGGCTAATTATGCTTTAGATCATAGAGAAATAGAATGGCAACATTTTTGGCATCTGGATGTACAGGGAAGGAGGTTAGTTAATGAAGATAAGATTCAATGTCCAACGCTAAGGGTGAAGGTGGACAGGAGATAAGAAGCAAAGAGAAAAGGAAGAGCAGGAGGCATGTCAAATTAATCGACCAATATTTTCAAACCCTAAGGGAGGAGGATATTTATCTCGCGCAGGTGCCATTCAATGCTTATGGCACTCAATGCTGCAACTTTACGAAATAACCGATGCTAAAGAACAAAATCATTTCAGTGAACAAGATGGGAACGTGAAGGTTTGCACAGTAACTAATAACAAACTATTGGGAGTGTCCACAAACAGGCTAGGGATTGTGCACGAAATGCAGGTCTTTAATTGTTTTAAACTAAGCATTAAGGGCAGTAGTGATTTCTAGAATCCCTATCATGTGCGCACATGGCTTAATATGGAAAGCGTGAAGCTTGTCTCCTGGTCTGGGCAGCGCAATCGAGTCAAAAGGAATGCAGGAATGGAACAACAAAGCACACGCATGCGTTTGGCTGTCTCAGAAAACCTTGATACACGCATGGAGGGTGGCAGCTGCCACAACCAAAGCATCTGGGACGTGTTTTTTTGGGAGTAAATAACAACAGGGAGGGACGCATGCCTTCACTTGGAAATGCGTGCTGGAAGCTAATGCATGCTGGACATGAACTACATTGGCGCAAAACGAGATATGGTAAAGCATGTAAAAGCTTGATACAAGAATGGAGGGTGGCAGCTACCACAACCAAAAGCAGTTGGGACGTGATTTGTTGGGATTAAAATACAAAAAGGGAGGCACGCATGCTCTCAATGCATGCTGGCTCAAATTGATACTTGAGCATGCACTAAAAAGGCTCAAAACGAGAAATGGTAGAGCGTGCCCAGCTATGTATTCGACAAAGCCAGTAATTAAATAATGGCCAGCCATTAAACAAGGACCAGTGTCTTCGGCACAGCAACAGCAAGTATACGAGTGGGAACAGAAGAGTAAATGCACGCGTCCAGTTTCCTAGGAGGCACCACTAGGTCGAGTGATTGCAACTAGATTGAAGCAAATGCGAAGGAGAAAGGCGTATACTAATGCATGGCTTTTAGTTATACAAAGTGTGATATCAACTTTGAGTACTGTACTCAACTTTGATAATAGGTATTATGTAGTTTACCAAATTTATTTCGTGCACCTTTTAATTTTTCATGACACTTTGTTTTTCCTTTAATATATTAATAAAAACCAACCCTAGGCTATGCCTAGTGGATTGTTTAAAAAAAATACTAGGACTATTAGAGGTGATTCTAATGCGTGGGTCAAAAATTACATGTCTACAACCACGTCTGAATGACCTGAAATTTTGCACACATCCCAAATGACACAACGAAGCTACTGCAACTCTCGGAATTCCATTTCGACCCTTATATCAAAATCTCGCCTATCAACCGGAAATCGCCAAAATATCAACTTCGCCAATTCAAGCCTAAATATACTCCGAACCTCCAAAACCCATTCCGATCACACTCCTAAGTCATAAATCACCTCCCGAAGCTAACAGAACCATAGGAACTCACATCCGAGCCCTCTAACACATAAGTCAACATCCGGTTGACTTTTCCAACTTAAACTTCCTTAAAAGAGACTAAGTGTCTCAAACCTTACCAAAATCATTCCGGACTCAATCCGACCAACCCGATACTACAAAATATGGATAACGAAGCATAAAAAAGCAGAAATGGGGGAAACTGAGCGGTAACTCATGAGATGACTGGCCAGGTCGTCACATCCTCCCCAATTTAAACAAACGTTCTTCCTCGAACGAGTCGAGAAACATACCTGAAGCCTCAAATAGGTGAGAATATCTGCTCTGCATCTCCCGCTCAGTTTCCCAGGTAGCCTCCTCTACTGGCCGACCTCTCCATTTCACTTTCAGTGAAGCTATATCCTCTGACCTCAACTTCCGAACCTGACGACCCAAAATAGCTATTGGCGCCACATCATAAGTCAGATCATCATCTAACTGAACCGTGCTGAAATCCAAAACATGAGACGGATCCCCAATATACTTCCGGAGTATAGAAACATGAAATACCAGATGCACACTCGACAAGTTGGGTGAAAAAGCAAGCTCATAAGTTACCTCCCCAATCCTCCGAAGCACTTCAAAAGTCCCAATGAACCGAGGACTCAATTTCCCTTTCTTCCCAAATCTCATAATACCCTTCATGGGTGAAACCTTCTACAGAACCTTCTCGCCAACCATGTAGGACATGTCTCGAACCTTCCTGTCAGCATAATTCTTCTGTCTCGACTGCACTGTATGAAGCCTCTCCTGAATAACCTTCACCTTTTCTAAAGCATCCTGCACCAAGTCTGTCCCCATTAGCCTAGCCTCGCTCGGCTCAAACCAACGAACTGTAGATCTACACCGCCTCCCATACAAAGCCTCATATGGAGCCATCTGAATACTCGACTGGTAGCTGTTGTTATAAGCAAACTCTGCAAGCAGTAGAAACTCATCCCATGATCCTCCAAAATCCATGACACAAGCACGTAACATGTCCTCCAATATCTGAATAGTACGCTCGGACTGCCCGTCCGTTTGAGGATGAAAAGTTATGCTCAACTAAACCTGTGTACCCAACTCTCTCTGCACGGCCCTCCAAAACTGCAAAGTAAACTGAGTACCTCTATCCGAAATGATGAAAACCGGAACACCATGCAAACGAACAAGCTCTCAGATATAAATCCCTGCCAACCGCTCTGATGAATAGGTAGTACACATAGGAATGAAGTGTGCGGACTTAGTCAGCCGATCCACAATCACCCAAATAGCATCAAACGTCTTCAAAGTCCGTGGAAGTCCAACAACAAAGTCCATAGTGATCCTCTCCCACTTCCACTCAGAAATATCCATCTGCTGAAGCAAGCCACCCAGTCTCTAATGCTCATATTTCACCTGCTGACAATTGAGACACCGAGCAATAAATCCCACGATGTCTTTCTTCACTCTCTGCCACCAATAGTGCTGTCTCAAATCCTGATGCATCTTCGCGGCACCCAGATGAATAAAATACCGCGAGCTATGGGCCTCCTCCAGAATCAACTCCCAAAGCCCATCCAAATTGGGCACACAAATCCGGCCCTGTATCCTCAACACCCCATCAACACCAATGGTCACATCCTTAGTATCATCATGCTGAACTCTATCCTTAAGGACAAGCAAATTCGGATCATCATACTGGCACTCTCTGATGTGATCATATAAGGAAGATCGAGAAACCACACAAGCCAAAACCTGTCTGGGCTCAGAAATATCTAGCCTCACAAACCGATTGACCAAGGCCTGAACATCAACTACAAGAGGTCTCTCCCCAACTGGAATATATGCCAAACTCCCCATACTCACCGCCTTTCGGCTCAAAGCATCGGCCACCACATTGGACTTCCCCGGATGATACAATATTGTGATATCATAATCCTTAAGCAACTCTAACCATCTTTGCTGCCTCAAATTAAGATCCTTTTGCTTGAACAAATGCTGAAGACTGCGATGATCAGTGAACACCTTACAAGATATGCCATACAAGTAATGCCTCCAAATCTTCAATGCGTGAACTATGGCAGCCAACTCCAAATCATGAACGGGGTAGTTCTTCTTATGGGGCTTCAATTGACAAGAAGCATAAGCAATAACTCTACCCTCCTGCATCAACACACAACTAATACCAACTCTCGAAGCATCACAATACACGGTATATGAACCTGAAGCTGATGGCAAAACCAACACTCGAACTGTGGTCAAAGCTATCTTGAGCTTCTGAAAGCTCTCCTCACACTCGTCCGACCATACAAATGAAGCACCCTTCTAAGTCAACTTAGTCAAGGGCAATGTGATAGATGAGAAGCCATGAACAAACCAGCGATAATAGCCTGCCAAGCCAAGAAAGCTGCAAATCTATGTGGCTGAGGACGGTCTGGGTCAACTTTGAACTGCCTCTATCTTCTTCGGATCAACTAAATACTCTTGCTAGACACCACATGCCCCAAGAAAGCCACTGAACTGAGACAAAACTCATACTTGGAGAATTTTGCATAAGGCTTCTTATCTCTCAATCTCTACAATACAACCCTCAACTGCTCCGCGTGCTCCTCCTAACTACGTGAATACACCAGAATATCATCAATGAAGACTGTGACAAATGAATCGAGATAAGGCCGGAACACATTGTTTATCAAATGCATGAACGCTGTTGGGGAATTGGTCAGCCCAAAAGACATCACCAAGAACTCATAATGACCATATCAGGTCCTCAAATCCGTCTTAAGTATATATGAATCCCTGATCTTCAACTGGTAATAACCCGAACGGAGATCAGTCTTGGAAAACACTCTCACACCATGAAGCTGGTCGAATAAATCATCAATGCGAGAAAAAGAATACTTGTTCTTAATTGTTACCTTGTTCAATTGCCTATAATCAATGCACATTCACATTGTGCCATCCTTTTTCTTCACAAATAGGACCGGCACACACACTAGGCCGAATGAACCCCTTGTCAAGGAGTTCCTGAAGATACTCCTTTAACTCTTTCAACTCCGCTGGTGCCATACGATACGGTGGAATGGAAATGGACTGAGTGCCCGGCACCAGATCAACACCAAAATCAATATCCCTATCTGATGGCATGCCTGGCAGGTCTGCAGGAAACACATATGGAAAATCCCTCACAACTGGGATTTAATCAATACTGGGAGTCTCGGCTCTGACATCCCTCACAAACGCTAGATAAGAAAGACAACCTTTCCCAACCATATGGTGGGCCTTCAAGATTGAGATCACTCTGCTGGGAACATAATCAGTCAAGCCTTGCCACTCAATCTGTGGCACACCCGGAATAGCCAATGTGACTGTCTTAGCATGACAGTCTAGAATAGCACGATACGGAGATAGCCAATCCATGCCTAGAATGATATCGAAATCTACCATACATAATAGTAAAAGATCCACTCAGGTCTCCAGACCCCCAATAGTCACCACACACGACTGATACACATGGTCTACTACAATAGTATCGCCTACCGGAGTAGATACATAAACAGGTGAAATAAGAGACTTACGGGGCATATCCAAATAACAGAAAAAGTATGATGACACATAGGAAAAGTGGAACCGGGATCAAATAATATAAATGCATCTCAGTGGCAGACTAAAACAATACCTGAAATCACGGCATCTACAGCAGCAGCATCTGGTTTACTTGGGAGGGAATAGAAATGAGCTTGACCACCACCTGATCGACCTCCCCCTCTAGGGCGATCCCTGGCTGCCTGACATCCACCCTAGTTGGATGGGCGGGTGGTGAAGTAACTGGAGCAGAAATCTAGGGCTAACCCCTTTGTTGAGACTGACAATCATAAAGACGAGGGCACTGCCTCCTCATATGTCCAAACTCTCCACACTTATAACAACTCCCTAGTGTTGGAGATGGGGACTGAACGGAACCCCTGGCACTGGAATGACCAGTAGAAGGACCTGGCATGGAAGAACCCTGGACTGATGGAGCACGAGACGAGCTATGAGCTGGAAGGGCATTAAGTGATGAGTGGCCCTGATGAGAACTGTGAAAGTCATGACCTGATGATGCTCCATGGTAGCCTGGGCGAGCTGAATGAGTCTGCCTGAAAGAACAGCCTCTGCCCTGCTAAAACTAACCCCTCGAATGTGCATTGCTAAAGCTACCAGATCCTCGAGCCCTCTTGGGCTCCCTCTCCTCTTGCTCCTGTCGGTGAACCGACTTAATATCACGGGCGATATCAACAACCTCCTCGAAGGTAGCACCTGTCACCCTCTCCCTAGTCATGAGAATCCGAAGCTGGTACGTGAGGCCATCAACAAACCTCCTAATCCTCTCTCGATTTGTGGGAACCAACCAAACTGCATGATGGGCTAACTCAGAGAACCGCATCTCATACTGCATCACCGTCATCTCCCCCTGACGCCTTTGCTCAAACTGCCTGCGCAGCTCCTCTCGACGCGACTGTGGTATATACTTCTCCAGGAAGAGAACAGAGAATTTCTACCAAGTAAAGGGCGATGCACCAACAGGCCTACGCCTCTCATATGCCTCCCACCAAATGAAGGCATCCCCAGAAAACTGAAAGGTAGTAAATGCCACACCACTAGTCTTAAGAATCCCTGTTGTACGAAGCATCCGCTGGCACTTATCCAAGAAACCCTGGGCATCCTCTCCCTCTGCACCGCTGAATGTCAGAGGCTGGAGTCTACCAAACCTCTCAAGTCGACGGTGCTCATCATCCGGCATAACTGGTACCACAAACTCCTGAGCTGGTGCAACCGGCTGGGCTGGAGGTGCCCCCAGTGTTTGGGGTCCCTGCACAACCTGCTCAGGTGTGCGAGCAACGGGAGTCTGGGTGCTCCCCCAGCCTGGGAAGTAGCTGCGGCCGTAGTAGCTGAGACCGCCTGAGCCAAACTGGTACACACTGATAAGATCTGAGCTAAAGTCTCCTAGAGACCTGAGATCACAATAGGCATAGTTGGTGCCTGAACTAGTGTTGTTGTAGCATCCACAACTGGGACATGATCCGGAATTGGTGCAGCTGGTGGATCTGTCGGTGCCACTCTAGCTGCTCTGCCCTTGCCACAACCTCGACCGCGACCTAGGCCCCTGGTAGCCCCAGTTGGTGGTATCGGCGGTTGTCCGCCCTGCCCAGTCGCACATGTCCTCACCATCTATGAAAGAATGGAATAACAGAAGTTTAGTACTCGGACAAACAGATCCGTATGACAAGAATTTCAAGAATATGAAGTTTTTCCTAAAGGTTTTGCAGCCTCTCGAGGATAAATACAAACGTCTCTGTACCGATCCGTGAGACTCTACTAAACCGGCTCATGACTCACGAGACCTATGTAACCTAGGCTCTGATACCAACTTGTCACGACCCCAAATACCGGTCGTGATGGTGCCTATCATATTACTAGGCAAGCCAACTAGTCAACTGACCACAACCCATTTTTCGTTAGTAAGAAACCATTTTTCAACACAAGTTTTAGATACCAATTTCATAATAACCGTTTAGAGCAACAGAAAATATGCAGAAGTCAAAATAACAGAAAACTACACAGCCCAAACTGATCTGGCGTCGCGAGTCTATAACCTCTAGTACAATTCTGAATACCTACTACATCAATAGTCTAGAAAATGTGGAAAATCATATGATTGAAGGGAGAAAATAGGGTTGCAAACGCCATGCAACTACCTCGAAATCCCCAACAGAAAATGAATCAGCTGAAGATGTTCACTCGGTCGCTCGGGCACCTGGATCTACACACAAGGTGCAGGGAGTAACGTGAGTACACCAACTCAGTAAGTAACTAAAGTAATAATGGACTGAAAGCAGTGACGAGCAGTTCAAAAACATATAACTTTAAAATCAGTTTTGTCAATAAAGTCATCATTTCTAGTTTAAAACATTGAAATCAGTCACTTAGCAATATATCCAATAGAGGCTTATTTAAAAGAATAGTGAAAACAATGGAAACATCATAACAGGGCCCCTCGGGCAAGGAATCACTCAGAATATGGTCCCTCGGGCAACCTCTCAGTCACTCGTGACTCAACTCTCGTCACTTAGTACTCACTCTCAAAACTCGACGCATTTATATCTCATAATATTAGAAATCATAGTAACCACTGCGACGTGCAACCCAATTCATATATTTTTAGTCGACTACGCTCACTGGAGGTGTGTAGACTTCAGAGGGGCTCCTACAGCCCAAGCGTCATATCGTTGCGGTGTGCAGCCCGATCCATATATATATATATATATATATATATATATATATATATATATATATATATATATATATATATATATATATATATATATATATCCTCACAATTTGGGTTCTCAACCTCTCTCAGTCTTTAACCTTACAGCCTCTCGGGCACAACAATGGAAATTAGGGAACTCAGCACAAACATATATATATATATATATATATATATATATATATATATATATATATATATATATATATCCTTTACATAGTACTCAACAATTACCACATAGAAAATAGGACTTTCGGGCACCACAATAGAAATTAGGGAACTCAGCCCAAATAGTCCTCACAATTAGGAGTAGAGTAATAAAACCAGTATTGATCATTTAAACGGGTAAAAACATGACTGAGGGTTTTCTTTTAGCAAGTAAACTGAGGAAAATAGTCAAAATGCCCCTAAGGGTTGCTATAGGTCGGCACAAGGCCCCAAACATGGCATACAACCCATAATACAATATAAATATCCAAAATACGGGATAACATAATATTTCCAAATCAAATACGCAGCTTAATAGTCGCTACGGGATGGACCAAGTCACAATCCCTATCGGTGCGCTCCCACAGGCTCGTCACCTAGCATGTGCGCCACCGCTTTTATCAAAACAAGTCAAATACCGGGGTTTTGTACCATCAGTTCCAAATTTACAATGGTTATGTACCTCAAACCGATGAAAATACTACTCCGCGACGCCTTTTCCCCTTAAATCGGCCTCAACTCACGTCCAATCTATCCAAAATCAAAATGAAGACATCAAGATATGCTAAGGGAACGAAGCCCAAGCGAAAACAATCAATAAATGGCACAAATCCCGAAATTACCAAAACCCGACCCCGGGCCAACATCTTGAAATTTAAAAATCTTCACATCAATAGATCCCTTATCTCCCCAAGAGTTCATAGATATCAAAAGTTCTAAAATCCGACCCCAAATGGTCCTTCAAATCCCAAATCAAAAGTCCAATTTCTCAAGCCCTAGTTCTTCAATTTTAGGCTTAGTTTTCATGATTTTCTAGGTGGAATTCACATAATAATTGAGTTTTTATTCCAAGAATCTTACCTCCCAACAATTCCCCTTGAATCCCTCTTCAATTTCCTTCAGAAATCTCCGAAAATGGCCAATTATGGAGGAAATAAACCCAATCCTCGCGGACAAGTCGAGTTTAAAAACATTTCTACCCAGACATATTTTCTTCATCGCGATCGCGGGAGAACCTTTGCGATCGCGAAGCACAAAACTCAGCTTCCTCAATTTTTCTCTACGCGAACACGATACAGCCTACGCGAACGCGATGCCCAGGCAACTTTACATTATACGATCACGGACACACGTCCGCGTTCGCGGTGCACAAAGATCCATCCAAGACTTAGGTCCAGTTAACTCTATGCGAACACGACTACCTTCCCGCGTTCACGATGAACCACTACCTATACTATGCGATTGCGAGCCTCTCATCGCGAACGCGAAGACCAACTGGACGGCTTCCTCAAAACCTCATACGCTATCGCAGGACTCCCCTCGCGATCGCGAAGGGCAAATTTCTGCAACATCTGAACCTGCAATTTTTGCAATCTTATCAACTTCAAAATGATCCGAATGACCACCTGAAACTCACCCGAAGCCCCCGGGACCTCGACCAAAGGTACCAATATATCTTAAAATCTTATTCAAACTTGTATCAATCTTCAAAACACCTCAAACAACGTCAAATCACACAAAACACAACGGATTCAAGCCTAAGTTTCTAAATTCTTCCGAAATACGTTTTTGATAAAAAAAAACCAACCAAACCACGTCCCAATGACATGAAATTTTGCACACCCATCCCAAATGATACAACGAAGCTACTGCAACTCTCGGAATTCCATTCTTACCCTTATATCAAAATCTCGTCTATCAACCGGAAATCGCCAAAATATCAATTTCGCCAATTCAAGCCTAAATATACTCCGAACCTGCAAAATCCCATTTCGATCACACTCCTAACTCATAAATTACCTCCCTAGCTAACCGAACCATCAAAAATCACATCCGAGTCCTCTAACACATAAATCAACATCTGATTGGCTTTTCCAACTTAAACTTCCTTAAAAGAGACTAAGTGTCTCAAACCTTACCAATATCATTCCGGACTCGATCCGACCAACCCGATAACGTAAAACACGGATAACGAAGCATAAAGAAGCAGAAATGGGGAAAACGGAGCGGTAACTCATGAGACGACTGGCCGGGTCGTATTATTTATCTTGATAGAACTCATACACAAATAAACATTTCTCAACTAATCAACCTTTTTTTTCTTCAGAGTAATAAAGTTCCACATCCTATAAATCGTTTATCTTTTAGATACAATCATCCTCTTTTAGCCCCAAACGAAGTTAGAAGAACCAATAGTGAATGCAAGGATGGAATATTAGCTAACATAACTGCAACATAAAGGGTGTATTTGGTATGAAGGAAAACAGAAAATGTTTTCCAATTTTTCTATGTTTGGTGCTTTAAATGTTTTGAAAAATATTTTTCTCATGAACTCATTTTCCTCCAATTGGAGGAAAATATTTTCCAAAACTCTTTTTCAATCTTCCCCACCCCTATTCCCCATCCCTACCAATCCCCACCAACCCACCCCCACACCCTTCACCTACCAACCCCACCCCGCCCCACCCATCCCCACCCCCACCCTAAATAAAAATATTATTAATTATACTTTCTTTTTTATGTTATAGATATATTTTTTTTTCATTTCAACAAATGAGTATTTTCTTTTAATGATATAAAAAAGTATATTTTTTTATTTTAACAAAAAAAATTACTCTCTTTTTATGTTGTAGAAAAAGTATTTTCTTTAATTTCAACAAAAAGAGTATTTTCTTTTCATGATGTAGAAAAAATATTTTCTTTCATTTCAACAAAATAAGTATTTACTTTTCATGATATAGAAAAAGTATTTTCTTTCATTTCAACAAAGTATTTTTTTATTTCAATAAAATGAGTTTTTTTTTCATGATGTAGAAAAAGCATTTTCTTTTATTTCAATTATATGAGTAATTTATTTTCATATTGTACAAAGAGTACTTTTTTTTCAACTAAAAAAAAGTATTTTCTTTTTAGCTATGTAGCACAAATTTCAACGTTATTTTTGCGTAAAAAAGTAAAGCATTACATTAGTTCCTTTGGGTTTGTGTAATTTTTTGGAAGAATAATTAAATTCTTGAAGAAAATAGAGTCCTGAAAACGTTGGTTATTTTTTTTGGGGGGGGGGGAAGGGGGAGGGTTGGGAGGAGCAAGGAAACATGTGGACGTAGGGGAAGGGGGTTAGGAGAATACCATAAAAAATATTTTCCTAAAAAATATTTTTCTACTCTCTACCCAAATACTAAAAAATATTTTATGGAAAAAGTTTTCCATTCAACAACCAAACAAGGGAAAATAAGTAATAAACCACTCATTTTCCATGAAAATATTTTTTAGGAAAACATTTTCCTTCATACCAAACACACCAAGTGTTGTAATATTCAATCTAATGTTTAGATATTTCCTCTTTGCACTATGTAGCTCTTGTGAGAAAGTTTTGGCACACACAGTATATTGGATTGACAAATAACATGTGTCCACTTGTATTCATTATCAGCAACTTTGAAATAACCTCAAAGAAATTTGCTTATTCAAACTCCATTAGTCAAGTCTTTTCTTTATTATTGAAAAGTCACATTAAGCTACTATGATCAGTACAATTTTGTTAGCGAAATAACAACAAAGAAATCTGCAAAAAAATGGTTAGCGAAAAGAGACCACTCTCATGTGCAATTTTGCTACTATGATCAGTTAAGCTAGAAAAAAGGAGTAAACGAACTATTATATATTTATAACGAACTTATTTATTCAATTATTAGAACAACTCCTCAGTTAGAACAAAACAGAACAAAAACATTCCTACACTTGTTTCTTTAGCGGAAATTTACCGAATTCAAGCTTCAATTTCAGGCTGCACTAATGGCTATAGTTTTTCGAACACTCAAGTATACTTATATGGTGGAATCATCTCCTTACCACCAAATCTCAATCACGACTATTAAAACTTAAAGTAATGGATGTATAAATTGGTATACTATAATAATTCAGATATAGAAGTTTTAAAAATAACGGAAAAGGGCCAAAACTACCCTTATCGTTTGCTAAATGGTTTATAAATACCTTCCGTCCATCTATCCGTCCAAAAAAATACACGACGTTAATTCTATTAACAGAATTACCTCTGTGAATAATGGCACAACTGGTGGACCTACATTTAATGACGTGTTATTTTTCTACTGGGCCACATGGCAATCTCTGACTCGAACAAAAATGGATATTATTTCGACCCTCTTAGCTGACCCAACCCAATGGCTTCCCCAGGTTCACTTGCATTTGGGCTTGCATGTTGTTTGGGGTCGGATCCCATGACATCAACACTGGGTTGAGTAGAGTCAATTCCTGTGGAGGGAAGAAGGGAAGTTGCAACCCCATATTTTTTGCTAAGTAGGAATTTTAGTTGAAGTGGGTTGGTAGGTTCCACTGGGCATGCATTGTTTGGATTAGATTGTTGTTCATTCCTGGAGCTAGTGGTTGCATTATATTGTTTACCCAAATGTGGTTCATGTAGTTTTCATAGCTAGATGAAGCCCCTCGGATACTAGTTGTGCAAGAAATTAAGGGTTTTGGATTAGAATTATGCTCTCTTGGCCGTTGATATTGAGTTGGAGTGAGACAGCTCTCCCCATTAATCCCAATTCTATCCAAGAAATTGGATGGTGATCCTGGGGTAATAGTGGTTGAGCATAGAACATTAGGAGGTTTTACATTTGGGGAGGAAAGGGAGGGAGGTTGTTCATAGTTTAGGAGATATGGGTTCTTAGTATTTGGATCAATCTGAACCTTCTCCGGGGATTGAGAGGCATTCTTGGCATTATGGTGGGAATGAGGGTGGTGGTTTATAGCGTTAGAGGTTTGAGGAGTAGGAACGATTGCTCCTATTTGCATGCTATCTGGAAGGATTAGCGTGTTTGGCTTAATAGAAGATTTTGCATGGGATTGTTTTGGCACGTGTCCCAAGGCAGATGACAATTGTGTGATGTTTTGATTTTCTTTGGCCGGTTGTGCCAATGCATACATATTGGATTAGGTAGTTTGGTAGATTTTAAAGCTAATTGGTGTATTAGGATCATTATTGGGGTTATTGGGATAGTTAGCATAGGTATTTAAGTTATTTAGAGTTTAATAAGGTTTTTAGTATTAGGAGTTGGAATTTTGTCTTCTGTGAATTTATAGGTTCATGAACTATATTTGTCTTTTGTGACCGGTTTATGCATGGAAGATTAGGGGTATTACTGCTATTATTTCTAGTAGTTTACTCAAATACCATTTGCTGGTTATCTATGTGAATATTAGAGAAGTAGTTTTTGATTTCAAAGTGGATTTAATCTTTATGTTTTGCAAAAATGTTATGATCTCAGTTAACTGGAAAAGAGTTTGTTTGCCCAGTAAGAGAGTCTTTAGGAATGTATTTTAATTTTTTTGGTAATAATGTACTTACCTGTGACAGCATTAAACAATTTCACATCAATACCTAAATCTTGGTTCTTGCCAAATTCTTCACGTCCTTTTGATGCATTGATTTTTTTGTTTCTTGTAAATGGCACTGTATGCCAGCCATCCGTTTGAGTTGTTGGAGGTTTATCATCCTTGGAAACTTTAGTTTGTCAAAGTTGAATCCTTGTTAGTATCATATCTGTAGGAATAATTATTTGTTGAGTGACCCAATCTACCACACTGTTTGCAAAAGAAATGGTTTGCTTCAATTTGAATGTGTTGTTTGTGAGGGCGAATGTAAATGAATTTCAGTACTGGTTCCTCCATTGGTAATTCTAAGCATAATATGGTGTATCTTCCTCGTAAGAAAAATGATGTGCATGCGTCCACTTTTAATAATCTTCCTGGCACGATCAAAAAAATCACAAATCGTGATGACACTTAGCTCAACCCGCTAGGTAAGCCAACTAACAGAAAAATACAACTCAATTGAGATTATAAGAGAAAAGAGAATAAATAACTAAATATTTATAAGTTTACCCAAGACCTGATAATATGAATCACGACCTTCTAAGATTTGAAATTTCAAAACTGATAAATAAAAATAAATACACGTTCTGTTTGAAGGTTACATAAACAGATTAGCAATAATCTAAAGCTATCAAGGACAAGTGGCAGTTATATCCAAACACACGAACATCTTCCGAATCAGCACCTGACGTCACCAACAGCTCCGCTCCAAAATCTGCACGCAATGTACAGAAGTGCAGTATCAGTACAAACAAACCCATGTACTGGTAAGTATTTTGTCTAACCTCGTCGAAGTGGTGACAAGGCTTTTAGTTAAAACATGTTTATTGTTATAACCTGCACATTAGATTAGCTGTAAAGTAGTTCAAAACATAACAGATAAAAGTATCATATACAACTCGGTGAGACAGTCAACAATTACTAAAAGAACCACAATAGAAGATTTATGATCTTCCCTAGTACGAGAAGTATGTCTAAAATATCAAATCACATGGCACATTAACACCCACAGAAACACAATGAAAGGAATTACGAAATAGGAAATATGCTAGTAACAATGGACAATGATATGCATGTGGGCCGCAGTAAAGGACTAAATGGAAGCACGTGAGTAATAACAATAATTGGAAAGCAAGGGATATCAGCGTCAATTAAACAGTATATTGAGGGCCTAAGTACAAATATGACAGATAAGGAGGAAATATACGATTTAAAGAAATACGATTGAATCATGGCAATAAGCATTACTGAAACTCAAAAATAAAAGGAACGAACCTTTGTATCAAATCTGAATTTTTGAGTTTTACAGCAGGAAAATCTCAAAACAAACAAGATTCAAAGGAGACCTCGAAGAACCCAGCCCTCGGTCGAATCTGGACCCGACCCAATTTCACATTGTTTTCAATTCTGGACGCAAATTTGTGGATTGGAACGCTGCAGTTGTAACTGGGAATGCGCTGGAACTGTGAGAGAATATGAGTGTGAATTCGAGGGTTAAGAGAATGAGAAATCGAGAAAAGTGCTGAAGCTTTTCGTTAGATTTCAAGTGGCAGCCATTTTTGTATTTTCGTCTCTTTCTCTGTTTATTTTTTTACTCATTCATCTCTATTCAATCTCCTTATTTCCGTTTTCACTTAGAAATTAGGAATTGGATCAAAGATTGTCTTCGATCTCCTTTCTTTCGAAAATGGCCGTTCTTCACCTTTTAAAATGGTGCTGTCGTTTTTTGTTTTTTCTCGCTTCTAGGTCCCTAGGTCTAGGGTGTTAGGTATTATTATATAGAGGTAGAGATTAGGTTAGGGGTATGGGCCTGAGAATTATGAGTTAGGTTCAAAATTAAGCCTAAAATGGATTGTTCGAACCCAAGTTTTATTCCTTCTCCTCAATACGACCATATTTATTAATTAGTCCTACTTAAATACAATAAACTATTAAAATAAGATTGACCGTTAAAACAAAACTTTTTTTTTGTATAATGACTACAACACATTAATGAAACTATTTTTTTGTAATTTTTATTTTCTTGTAATAAAATAAAGTAAAAAAAAAAGTAAAAATTAGTTGAAATAGCTATATTAGGCCTAAACTAAATATTTACGTACTAAGATATGGAAAATCTTGGGGAGGGTCAAAAATCATATGTCTACACCGCCTGCTCTGCCTTCACGTATTTCAGCCGTTAACCTTCACAACAAAATCTGTTAATCTTTTGGATGGAATCTTCACGCGCCAGCTACGTTTCACAGCAGCACTCCCTGGTTGAGTCAGCGTATCCATGGTGGCATGTGAGGTGTCCTCCATGTCACCTCTATTGGTCACAACAATGTTTCTCTCTATATTTTCTTTTTTAACTCATTATTTTCATCATTGCACAACTTATACTTTTTTGCTTTGTATTTGTAGAAATTTATACATCAAGATTGTATTTTTTTGTGTAGGTATTTTCTTTTTTTTATCTTTTTTGTGTTATCGAACATGTATAGAAATGTTGTCGACTTTCGAGCCAACATACACATAGAATATAGAATGAAAGAAATTTGTACATAAGATGATCTATGTACTAACCATATAACACACGATGGATTAATTTCTCTATATCTGTTTTCGAGAATTTCGATTAGGTATGGTTTCTTTGTTAGCTAAATAAGATTAAAATTTACCATTTTCAGGAACTTGAATTTTTTACTTTAACTTTTAATTTATAACACAAAAATATTTTTTAACAATATTTATTTAATTTTAAAAAAAATTATGTTCATTAATATAGAATACACGCGCAATGCGTGTGCTCAGATACTAGTATCTTATATAGTGGAGAAGTGTGTGACCTTCTTTTTGTATTTTCACACGTTTTGATTTCTTCTATTTGCTGTTTACAGAAGATTTTTCTTGAAAAAAAATGATATAAAAAATGCTAAATTTAGTTGATAGAAGGTTGATGTACAAAATCAATCGATGTGTACTAACATGAGATACAAGAAACCAAATGTGGCTTATCTTATAGTAAAAAAAATGAAGAATTAACCTATATAGCCACTTATCCAACCGCTTAAACTAAAGACATAATATACAAATGCGGAATTACGTAATGCATAGGTGGGTCACTAGGCGCCGTTAACTTTGAAAAATATTCTATGTATTTAAGTATACTAGTTTCTCGGCACGTGCATTGCACGTGTATACTGAGTCATATTGTATACGATTTTATAAAATAATATCAATATTATCAAAATAAAGATTTCAGTACATAATTATATACATGGACAAGTAAAACGCAAGTTTCTATAAACGATTAATGTTGATCGTTGTATGATGACTTGTTTGTTGTAATCAAGATGATTGGGTATCACATAAATCTATGAAGAAGAAAAATTAAATTTTAATTAAGTACATGTATTTTTCTTACTTATTTTGATTTTATAAGGTACATACATATAATGAAGCGTTTCTCAACTGATATTTCCTTATAGATGATATTCCTGATGTAATATTTTTCATGTTTAAAATTCTTGTTGGTCGATATTAATATCTCTTTTGAAAGTGCAACGTAAAGTTGGGCATGTAAAGAAATATGTAAATCCCCAAGTAAGTCATTTAGAGATTTTAAACTCTTAGATAAGTTACCTAGAAATTACAAATTTATTTGTAAATTACTTGCGAATTCTTTCACAATTTTTTTTTAATTAAGTAGTATCAACAAAACAAATTTACCAGAAATTTTTTATGGGAAAAAGTCTACAAGTACTTTTCAAAACTTCATGTAAATCCTTAGGAAACAATAAGCCAAAAGTTATGGTAATGTGATTTCCTATGTTAATTCCACAAGAATATGTCGATACTAATCCACAAGTATATCCACAAGAATACTTTTATGGAGGAAATCCCATGAAAGCTTCATTGAAAAATTCTCGTAAAATCCTTTGGCAGAAGTTTTTAGGTAAGTTCCAAATAAATTTCTCGACGAACCTGGAATTTTATTCTAACTCCCCAAAAAATTAAGTAAATTTTCCGGAAGCAAAAATAATAATGTCTAGTTTGTTTTTGTAGGTAAATTCCCATATAAAAATTGATGACACTCAAGACATTTTTCATGAAAACTCGCATGTAATTTGTACATTTTTATATGCTAATTTATTTTATTTAATCATAAATTTTATTCCACACAACTTCAGTGTCCTAAAGTGTTCATGCTATATTTTTTCTAGATACCATTCCATATAAATATAAAATAAGAATTATAACATAGGAAAACAATAAAATTTATTACATCAGTATATAATAATGTATAGTTTGTACATGAAAAAATTAAAAATCTCAAATGCGAATCCCAATTAATATAATCAACTCTCTTAAATCTGGTCAAAGTCAGTTTCATTCACATTATCAGAGTCACCATTAGTTTAATTATCAGAAAGTTAATTATCTTTATGGATAAAATTAGTGCATTCACGTGTTTCATTAGTTCTTTTAAACCTCCTATTTGTGTTATCAATTTCTTTCTTACGTCACCCAATCTTTTTATTCTATCTTTATTTGGGTGTTGTTTTTCTTGTTATTGAGTATATGTTCAAAATTTGAAAGCACAACCTTGATCTAACAATCCCATCAACTTTTTTTACTGTTGCCGTTGTTGATTGCTCATATACTTTTTAAAAAATCAATCTAAGGATTCCATGATTTACAATCCTTCCTTTTTTCTTTTGACAAACTTATTGCATACAAATAGAATATAAAGATCTTAATCGATTTAAGATATATGATATAGTTACCATATCAGTCTAAGAACATTCTACATTATAAAGTAATGGAACCAAAACACAATTTAGCATTTTCTTCACCCTTCTTTGACTTTCCTTTTAGGATTTGTGTCAAGCTTTTATGTGGAATTTATTCAATATCGGTCATATATAAAGTGTTCCACATTTAATAAACAAACAAGTGTAAAATCACTTTATATAATACCAAAACACTGATAAGATGTTAAAACTAACTTTGTGGCTTCTCCAACATAAGTTCATCATCACCATTCATGTTTGAAGACCAAATATCTTATATAGGATAAATTACTTTTGCTTTTTGTGCAAACATGGAATTCTCGAATTAGAAATCATGTTCCACACACTTCGAGAATTTAAAATTATTTAAAGCACAACTAAGAAAATTGGTCCTTGTTTGCCACCTTCTGCAATAGAAACTTGACTCAATAGTGCAACAAAAATCTCCTCAATCTCCCACCTAAAAGAGAGCAAAATAAAAAAATTGATACATAAAAAGAGAAAATATCTTCTGATTGGAAACTTTCCTTATACAATAGTTATTACTCCTTTGACTTAGCATCCTAAAAAAGTAAAAAATAAAAAGTATCGAACCAAGATATATTAGCAGTTACCATAATATAACAATGGTACTCCATAGTTTGTATTTTTAATGTAAGTAGTATAATTATTTAAAAAATTAACAAAGCTAATATAAATCTTAGAAAATTAACAATAATTGTATAAATGCTAATGGCAATAATATTTTATCTTAGTTTTTATTCATGAACTTTAAAGATAAAAAGGTTGAGAAAGTGATCACCACCGTTAACATAGAGTTAATATGCATGTTTAACTTGGGAGATATAAATAGGGGTGTACAAACCGAACCGGAAAACTGCACCTAACCGAAAAGTCAAACCAAACCGACTAAAAACCCCGATTAGGTTTGGTTTGATTTGATTTGGTATTGAGTAAAAAAATCTGAACCAAACCGACATATAAATATATAATTTTTATATATACTTTTAAGATTTTATATAGAGTTTTCTTTAAAAAATATCTAGAAATATTTGGGATTATCTTGCGGGATATAATATTTAATAGTATATGAAGTGCTCCATATTTATTAACCTTAAATAATAGATTGTGTGATCACTTTCTCATCAAGTGTTACTGAAATGCGTCAATCTCTTTGTTCTTTCATATTCGTATCATATGTTAAAGATCTACTAAATTGTCATATCTTTTTCGAATGTAAATTGATTATTATTATTATTATTATTATTTAGGTATCATATTGATTTTTATGTTTAATTACTAAATTCGATTAACCTTGAAAGTGTATATCAACGAAACATTATTATCAGACGACTAAAAAAATAACTAATATTTGTTACTAAGAAAATTCTCTCATAAAATATTTTAATCGATAGTTTTTGTCAATTTTTTATATTTTTATTAAACATATATTTACTTATCAAAAATTTAACAAAGTAAGATTGAAATAATATTTAAGTAACAAAAAGCCCGAAAAACCCGAAAAATTCGACAAAACCGAACTAATTCAAACCGATATAGTTGGTTTGGTTTGGTTTTGATAAAAACCGAACCAACCCGGTCCATGTACACCCCTGGATATACGAACGGATTGCAGGGCCAATTTTGTACATCAAAGATTATATATACTTTTATGCACTTATACTTGTGGCATTTGTGTTAGAAGAAGAAGTTAGTTACGATTTTGAATGAACACAACTTTTCCGAAAGGCACATCACATAGTTTTCTTCTCTTCCAACCTATTTAATAAATATTATTTATTAGATAATATTTATAAAATTAAAAGTAGGGTATTTCAGTTACTTAAAAAGATATTTTGATAATTTAAATTTTTGGTTCTGGGGTTCTCATTTTTAATAATATCTAATATAATAATGCATATATGATTTTTAGTTACTAAAGCCAATGGTTGAATAAACTTAAAAAAAAAAATTAGTTGCTTATTAAAAAGACATACTCCTGACATCTTAAAAATGATACTTCAAATCAAATTAGTTTTCTTCTTGTTAACAAATACTATTGTTAACAAACATATAATTAAATATATTTATATTTAAGGATTTTTATAAGTAGGATATTTATGGCAAAAAACATACCTGTTTAGCTCTCAAGACGAAAAGGAAGAATATTGGAGAAAAGTAAGGTTAAAGGAGGAAAAAAAGTATAAAATGGACTGCATTAAAAGGTATCTAAAGATAATCATGTACATAAAGTGTAACAGTGATAAGTTATAATTAAAAAGTATATTATTTTTTTATGTACGTTGTCAATAAATAGTACAAAAATCTTAGTTAAAATTGGATCGGAAGGAAAGATAAGATTCCAAATATAAGTTTTCTCATTAAAATTTTTGAAAAGAAAAATGAACCAAAATTTCATCAATTAATGTAATTACCGAGTTTGATGACAATTGACGAAGACCCAATATCAAATAAGGTCCAGGACTTGAGGGGTGTCACATGGAAAGAGAATCAGAGTCGAGGGATGTGGGTAGGAAAAGGCCGAGTCTTGTGCTATATGACATGCATACCTAAGCCAACCGTAGCAACGGTTGAAAACTATAGAAAATAGGAACGGTTAGTCACATTAGCAATATACAATCTGAAGGGTAATACCTCTTCAAATAAATTTGTTATTTTTAATTATTTATTTAAATAAGTAAAGAATTTAGATTAATAAGAGGGATAATTTGATAATTTAACTTTTTAGTTGTGGGCTTCCCATTTTAATATAATATAAATATAGATATATCTTTAAAACAATTATAATTTACTTGGCACCCTTATAAGTAGATGTTTGCTGGACACTAGTTGAGTGATCTGTTTAAAAATGCATTTTGCTGTGGAACTAAGTTGGGATCTCTACTGCAACGACTAATTTAATTTTTTACATTTTACATCCATTTTTCATTTTTCTTTTAAAAATGTCCTACCCCTCAAAATCTCCGAGCCCAGTTTTTTTTCCACAATTAAAAACAGAAACTATTGCCCAGTTGCCCTAGTCCCTAATTCACTGGCTTCTAAACTCTCAAGAATTAATATGGGAAATTTTTTGGTCTTGCTAAAAGTAAAACAAACGAAAAATGATACTTTCATATAGTCATTGTTGGTTCTCTTTGAAGCTCATCGCCAAAACGTTTAATTTAGAGTTGGTTCCTTTTATTTCAATCTCACTCCTTTAATTTTTCATTACAAATGATTGACACGAACATGAGCGGATCTAGCCCTTCGTCAATGGGTTCATCTAAATCCATTATTTTTAATGGAGAACATAGAATAACTCCATTTAAGACTCACTAAAATTTTAATAAATATTAAATTTGAACCCATAATCTTAAAAACACAATAAGTTTAGTGCTAACAACTTTGCAGCTAGTATTGGCACTTAGTGGTGCCCCTATCCTCTTAAAATCTTGAGTAGTGTTTGACTCAAAAGATATTGAACCTTTTTGAATAAATCAATCAAAGAAAACAAAGGGGTAAATCTTAGCTAAGCATAGAAACTCTAGAACAAAAGGTGTAAAATATGAACACAATGGGTAGTAATTCTTGATCTTAAGAAAGTCAGTGATCGAGCGTTGAAAATGCTAATCTTCAATATGTAAAAGTACTACAATCAGTGTTCTCAACCTTTACAAGGTTTATATCTCACTATATAGAAGGAACAACCTCCTTCTCAACCCTAAACGACATATCATAGGGAATATTCCTAGTGCCCCATGTTGGGCATACACTACTATAAAAATCATACGTCCTCTGTTTGCTATATATCGTCCTCCACAGGACGTCGAGTTATGAAGATCTCGTCTTATGTCGTGTTGGCCAATAGCCGTGGTCATCCAAATTTGGACCCATACAGTTAGTCCCTCCGCTTATCGGGGTTGAAACTTGGTGCGTCCTTGATAAGCGGATACCACCCACTCCTGTGGAGAAATTTTGTTTCACGAAGCGTTATGGCTTGGCCAGCAATGGGAGGTTAGCATGCTCAACAAGACCTTGGGTAGTGTATCTTATGGGGAAATGACATCATTTCCACATGCGTCACCATTATGCGTGTTTTCGAGACAGGGGCTAACGACTTGTCGCTTTGATTTTGGTGCCATCCTGCAGCCTTCCACTTCAATTCTGGCGCCACCCAATCCTATAAATAGGTGGAGGGTTTGTTTTTTCAAAAACTTTTGGCCATTTCGTCTCTGGTTATTCTTTCTCATCTCCTCCGTGTTTGCTCCAACAATTTCTCTGCTTCATCTTCTCCTATTCTTCGTTCTTAGCTTTATCGGTTGTTTTAACACATTATTCGATGAAGAGATGCCTAGAACACATTGATCTTGTGAGGGGGTTTCTGACGCCACTTCATTGTCCGTGGCACTTCCCTCTGGCGATGAGGGCATGACGGTTGAGGAGGGGGACAGCTTTCCCACCGTGGAAGAGTTGCTGCCGATACACCCTATGTCTCGATGCGAATTTCTTAAGGATCCTCCTCCCACCCCCATCCCTGTTTTCTCTGAAACTGAGCAAGTTCATATTGATTCCCTCTATGCAAAATATAACATTCCCGCTCATATCGATATGGTTCCAGTGGGAAGGGACTTCGTGAAAGTTTATAGACCTGGGTACTGTGGTTTTTATGAGTACCCCTTCGTGATTGGTCATTCCTTCCCCCTTTTTCCGTTAGCGGAAGAATTCTATCGATTCTATCAGGTTTTCCCGGCACAACTTTCCCCGTACACGCTTAAAATACTCCTGATGTTGACAAAATACGTGGATTTGGCGGGGTGCAAGGTTACCGTTCACCATCTTCTGCACTTGTTTTCACCCAGCTTTTATAGGGATACTATGGTGCATTTGAGGCACCATGAGACAAAAGTTCTAGTGGTTAGGACTAACGACCGAGCGAGTCATAAATTTTGGCACAAGTACTTCTTTGTCAGAACTGCACACATCGTGTCTTACCCCGCTAGGTTCCCGGAGCGATGGAACGAGAACCGTAAGTACTGCCACTTCTTTTACTCTTCTTTTCTTTTTCATTCACCTTAGTGTTTGTTTGCTTCTCATTCATAGCTATGGGGTGTCCACCTCGCCCTATTGCAGGTATAAGGGATGGGGTAGCCTGTCTGCTGTCCCATGGATAGAAGACTCGAGACTGGCCCGCTTTCATAAAGCACTTTGGGCCGACAGTTTCATCTGGTAAGTGTCTTCCCTTGCACCACTCCTTGGTTGTATATCGTTGCGCATTGATACGACTTTTTACGATGACAGGTCGAGGAGTTTCTAGGTAGAGGGCTCCAGTCCCTACATTTCGATAGGTTGTCGCTGCTGCAGGAATGCAGTTTACTTTGAGTGAGTCCGTTCGAGAGGGTCGTACTCAACTGATATAGATGGGAGATTCTTCTCGCGATATGGTCATGAGGGAAGACGCCTATTCCGTACCGACCCATCACCTTGTGGATGAATACTCTAATGGGGACGAGTCGTTACTGAGGAAAAGGAGGAGAGTGGAGCTTGGGAAGGATGTGGTCGTGGACACTGATAAAAGAGGGACGGGTGCGTCGCAGACGGCGCCTGTGCCCACATTTATAGCCGATGCTATCTTGGCAAGGAGGTCTCCCCAAATGGAAGGAGTTTAACCAGGAGGTGGTTCCGTACGCTCCGCTGAGGGTGGCGCATCGTCTAACATCGGATGGGGCCTACGTGTCAGGGGCAAAGACTCGGGTTCGGATAGCGACCCCGGGGATGCTCGTGACTTTTGGAATGCCATACTTATGCGCATCCTCTATTTGCTATCTGTCGTCCTCCACAGGATGTTGAGCTATAAAGATCTCCTCTTTTATCGTATTGGCCAATAGCCATGTTCGTCCAAATTTGGACCCATATAGTTAGTCCCTCTGCTTATCGGGGTTGAAACTCAGTGCGTCCTTGATAAGCGGATACCACCCACTCCTGTGGAGAAATTTTGTTTCACGAAGCGTTATGGCTTGGCCAGCAATGGGAGGCTAGCATGCTCAACAAGACCCTGGGTCGTCATTTCCACATGCATCACTATTATGCGTGTTTTCGAGACAGGGGCTAATGGCTTGTCGCTTCGATTTTGGTGCCATCCTGCAACCTTCCACTTCGATTCCAGCGCCACCCAATCCTATAAATTGGTGGAGAGTTTATTTTTTCAAAAACTTTTGGCCATTTCGTCTCTGGTTATTCTTTCTCATCTCCCCCGTGTTTGCTCCAACAATTTCTCTGCTTCATCTTCTCCCATTCTTCGTTCTTAGCTTTATCGGTTGTTTTAACACATTATTCGCCGAAGAGATGCCTAGAACACATTGATCTTGTGAGGGGGTTTCTGACGCCACTCCATTGTCCGTGGAACTTCCCTCTAGCGATGAGGGCATGACGGTTGGGGAGGGGGACAACTTTCCCACCGTGGAGGAGTTGCTGCCGATACACCCTATGTCTCGATGCGAATTTCTTAAGGATCCTCCTCCCACCCCCATCCCTGTTTTCTCTGAAACTGAGCAAGTTCATATTGATGCCCTCCATGCAAAATATAACATTCCCGCTCATATCGATATGGTTCCAGTGGGAAGGGACTTCGTGAAAGTTTATAGACCTGGGTACTGTGGTTTTTATGAGTACCCCTTCGTGATTGGTCATTCCTTCCCCCTTTTTCCGTCAGCGGAAGAATTCTATCGATTCTATCAGGTTTGCCCAGCACAACTTTCCCCGTACACGCTTAAAATACTCCTGATGTTGACAAAATACGTGGATTTGGCGGGGTGCGAGGTTACCGTTCACCATCTTCTGCACTTGTTTTCACCCAACTTTTATAGGGGTACTATGGTGCATTTGAGGCACCATGAGACAAAAGTTCTGGTGGTTGGGACGAACTACCGAGCGAGTCGTAAATTTTGGCACAAGTACTTCTTTGTCAGAACCGCACACATCGTGTCTGACCCCGCTAGGTTCCCGGAGCGATGGAACGAGAACCGTAAGTACTGCCACTTCTTCGTTCTTAGCTTTATCGGTTGTTTTAACACATTTTTCGTCGAATAGATGCCTAGAATACATCGATCTTGTAAGGGAGTTTCGGACGCCACTCCGTTATCCGTGGCACTTCCCTCTGGCGATGAGGGCATGATGGTGGAGGAGGGGGACAACTTTCCCACCGTGGAGGAGTTGCTGCCGAGACACCTTATGTCTCGAAGCGACTTTCTTAAGGATCCTCCTCCCACCCCCATCCTTGTTTTCTCTGAAACTGAGCAAGTTCATATTGATGCTCTCCGTGCAAAATATAACATTCCCGCTCATGTCGATATGGTTCCAGTGGGAAGAGACTTCGTGAAAGTTCATAGACCTGGGTACTGTGGTTTTTATGAGTACCCCTTCGTGATTGGTCATTCCTTCCCCCTTCTTTCGTTAGCAGAAGAATTCTGTCGATTCTATCAGGTTTGCCCGGCACAACTTTCCCTGTACACGCTTAAAATACTCCTTCTGTTGACAAAATACATGGATTTGGCGGGGTGCAAGGTTACCATTCACCATCTTCTGCACTTGTTTTCACCTAGCTTTCATAGGGGTACTATGGTGCATTTGAGGCACCATGAGACAAAAGGTCTGGTGGTTGGGACCAACGACCGAGCGAGTCATAAATTTTGGCACAAGTACTTCTTCGTCAGAACCGCACACATCGTGTCTGACCCTACTAGGTTCCCGGAGCGATGGAACGAGAATCGTAAGTACCGCCACTTGTTTTACTCTTTCTTTTCTTCTTTATTCACCTTAGTGTTTGTTTGCTTCTCGTTCACAGCTATGGGGTGTCCACCTTACCCTATTGCAGGTATAAGGTACTAGTTAGCCTGTCTGCTACCCCATGCATAGAAGACTCGAGACTGGCCCGCTTTCATGAAGCGCTTTGGGCCGAGAGTTTCATCTGGTAAGTGTTTTCCCTTGCACCACTCCTTGGTTGTATATTGTTGCCCATTGATATGACTTTTTACGATGACAGGTCGAGGAGCTTCTAGGCGGAGGGCTCTAGTCCCTGCATTTCGACAGGCTGTCGCTGCTGCAGGAATGTAGTTTACTTTGAGTGAGTCCATTCGAGAGGGTCATGCTCAACTGATATGAATGGGAGATTCTTCTCGCGATATGGTCATGAGGGAAGACGTATCTTCTGTACTGACCCATCACCTTGCAGATGAATACTCTAATGGGGATGAGTCGTTACTGAGGAAAAGGAGGAGAGTGGAACTTAGGAAGGATGTGGCCATGGATACTGATAAAAGAAGGACGGGTGCGTCGCAGACGGCGCCTGTGCCCACATTTATTGCCGATGCTATTTTGGCAAGGAGGTCTCCCCAAATGGAAGGGGTTTACCCAGGAGGTGGTTCCGTGCACTCCGCTGAGGGTGGTGCATCGTATAACGTCGGATGGGGCCTACGTGTTTGGGGAGAAGACTCGGGTTCGGATGTCGACCCCGGGGTTGCTCGTGACTTTTGGAATGCCATACTTATGTGGAGGTCAGATTTGAGGGTTCTAATCGGCACATAGTTGTCCCTAGGGACTACAACTTGTTGTCGAACTGTGATCAGGTGGTATATGCTTTAGCCCCTTTGTGTGCTTTCCCCGAGAGCGAGGCTCTTGGAGCAATGAGCGACATGGATTTGTCTCGGAACGTCACCGGCATGGCCTTGCAGTTATATACCCTTCTCTTCCTTTTCGTCATTGGGTTTGCGTTGTTATTTTCGGCCTGTCTTTTGTTTTAACATTTTCTTGTTGTACCACACCCTTATCATGGAGATCGAACACGAGTGCCAAGAAATAAAGAGAACGGCAAACTACGGGAAGATATCTTCTAAATATCAAGAATATCGCACCAAGCATCATGCGATGGCCGATATCTACACCCAGGACCCTGACTTCCAACTGTTTTGTGAGGGGCTTAAAAATAGGGAGGATTAGTTGGCGTGCAAGGTAGAGGAGTTGAGGGAGCGAGATGAGGACCTTATTAAGGCTGTTGCTGGTAACAGTGAACTCGAGGCGTCCCTTAAGGTGAAGTAAGATGAGATCGAATTAAGCAGAGGGGTGATGGCGGAGAATGCCAACCTTCAAGAAAAGATAGCCAGTTCGACTGCCGACCTAGGTGTGAGGACGGCGGAGATTAATGAGCTCAAAGGTGAGTTGAGTGTGAGTGACGATAGACTGGTGACTGTTATTTCTGAAGCGGCAATTTTGGAAAATGCCCTCGGTGTCTGTAGGTCGGAGCGGACTAAGGAGGAGGAGGAGGCATCCGCTCTTAAGGTAGTGGGGCTTGAGGGGCATATTAAGGAGTTGGAGGTAGAGCTATCTGTGCTGATCGGACTAGTGGCATCACTGAGAACGGAGAACGTGAGTCGACGCTCGCAACCTTCTACGTCTCGTGCTTCGGCTGATCCTATCGTGCCTCATTGTTTATACGAGTTGTGGGTTCATGTTGAGGCCTACTTTGATGTGTACAAGGCTCTTCATACTGGCGGGAGGGCATCTGAACTAGAACTTCAGGGTGTGACTGCTGAAGCTCATGTAGCTCGTAAGGCATGCAGATACGACCCTCTTACGCCTGACGGGGATGATATCAACTCTGATGATGCGAACCGTCTTGCCTCTGACTCTTGGTATGAAGATATGTATGCTACCGGGGATGATGTGTAATATTTTGGTTTGCACTTACTTTTGCTTCAAGATATTTGTAAGGGCGTGTTTGAGCCCATTGTAAATATAGGTGCTAGTAATATTTTGTTGTAATGAAGAAATTGTCTTGTCGATTCGGTGGTAATCTTTGTAATATTTGTGATATCCCGGGTATTTGTCGAACTATTAAGTCAATTTTTCTTCGGGTGAGGTCGGACCCCCCCTTTATTTTTGATGATGGCCTTAGCCTTTGGGATGTTTATTTTCGAGCTAGTGTTGAGATAGTATTCCGTTGTGGTTCGAGTGAAGTAGAACTCATATCTCTATCGATGTCCTTGGCAATTGGGATGTTACTTTCGAGCTGGTGTCGAAGTAGTATCCTAGTATGAGTGAAGTCGAACTCGTAGTTTTGTCGATGGCCTTGGTCATTGGGATGTTACTTTCAAGCTGGCGTTGATGTAGTATCTCGTCGTGGTTCGAGTGAAGTCGAACTTGTATTTTTGTCGATGGCCTTGGCCATTAGGATGTTACTTTTGAGCTGGCATCGAAGTAGTATCCCGTCGTAGTTCGAGTGAAGTCGAACTCATATTTTTGTCGTTGGCCTTGGCCATTGGGATGTTACTTTCGAGCTGGCATCAAAGTAGTACCCCGTCGTAGTTCGAGTGAAGTTGAACTCATATTTTTGTCAATGGCCTTGGCCATTGGGATGTTACTTTTGAGCTGGCATCGAAGTAGTATCCCGTCATAGTTTTAGTGAAGTCGAACTCGTATTTCTATCGATGACCTTGGCCATTGGGATGTTACTTTCGAGCTGGCATCGCAGTAGTATCCCGTCGTGGTTTGAGTAAAGTCGAATTTGTATTTTTGTCGATGGCCTTGGACATTGGGATGTTACTTTCCAGCTAGCGTCGAAGTAGTATCCCATCGTAGTTCGAGTGAAGTCGAACTCGTATTTTCATCGATGGCTTTAGCCATTTGGATGTTACTTTTGAGCTAGCATTGAGGTAGTATCCCGTCGTAGTTCGAGTGAAGTTGAATTCATATTTCTATTGATGGCCTTGTCCATTATGATGTTACTTTCGAGCTGGCGTCGAAGTAGTATCCCGCCGTGGTTCGAGTGAAGTCAAACTCATATTTTTGTCGATGTACTTGTCCATTGGGATGTTACTTTAGAGATGGCGTCGAAGTAGTATCCCATCGTAGTTCGAGTGAAGTCGAACTCATATTTCTGTCGATGGCCTTGGCCGTTGGGATGTTACTTTCGAGCTTTCGTCGAAGTAGTATCCCGTCATGAGCATGGCACTTTATTTCATTTGTTGGAGTATCGTGGATGCTAGTTTCATTCATACATTGGAGATTCGATTACATTCATGCAGAAAATACATGTTGACTTTTACATATAATGGAGATTTGGCTATCTATATCCAGCCCCTTCATTACTCGACCTGGAAATCACTTTGACGGGCGGGGTAATGAACAACACTTCGGACCTTGAGATGTCTCCCTTGTCGCCTCATTAAAAACCTCACCGAGAAAACTCGATTGGGACAAAACCCGGATGAGGGAAAAAGAGTACAACTTAGTAGGCGCCTCTTTTGAGAAGTGTAAGTATTTGAGATGGGCGGCATTCCAAATGTTTTGGAGTAGCTTTCCTTCCATTGTCTCTAACTGGAATGCTCCTTTGTTTGATGACCCCGTGATTTTGTATGGCCCGTCCCAGTTTGTTCCCAGTTTTCCCTCATTAGAGTCTTTCGCTGCTTGTGTTTTAGCTTTGAGAATGTAGTCTCCGACCTTGAGTGGTCGTACTTTGGCTTTCTTGTTATAGCACCTTTATGCTTGTTGCTTTTGGGCTACCATTCTTATGTGAGACATATCTCTTCGTTCTTCAACTTCGTCCAGGTCTTGTATCCTACTTTCATCGTTACTTGGTCAGCTCTCATTGGAGTATCTCAGGCTAGGTTCTCCGACTTCGACGGGTATAACCATGTCTGTCCCGTAGACTAATGAATATGGCATCTAGCCTGTGCTAGTTTTTGGCGTGGTGCGGTATGCCCATAATACTTCTGACAGCATTTCAGGCCATAGCCCCTTGGCGTCCTCGAGCTTCTTTTTCAATATGTTCAATATTATTTTATTGGAGGATTCGACTTAGCCGTTGCCGGGGGGATGCTATGGTGTGGAGAGTATTTGCTTGATGTGCCATTTTTCAAAAAACTCGGTTGTTTTCTTTCCGACGAACTTAGGTCCGTTGTCACAGCTGATTTCTTTGGGGATGTCGAAGCGGCATATTATATTTTTCCATATGAACGCGATAACTTCTTGCTCAGGTATTTGAGTGTATTCACCTGCTTCCACCCATTTAGAAAAATAATCAGTTAAAACTAAAAGGATATGTACCTTACCTTGCCCTACTGGGAGGGGTCCGGCAATATCCATTCCCCACTTTATGAATGGCCATGACGAAGTGACGGAATGCGAGAGTTCTCCTGCTTGATGTATCATAAGGGCGTATTTTTGGCACTTTTCACATTTCCTGACGTAATATGTGGCTTCATTTTTTATGGTAGGCCAGTAGTATCCTGCGCGGATGAGGCATTTGGCGAGGGCACAGTTTCCTATATGGGCATCGCAGTGCCCCTTATATACTTCTTCTAGTACCCGCCTTGTTTGATTTGGCCTGAGGCATTTGGCCAAGAGGCCGCCGAACGTCCTTTTGTAAAGATCATAGTTTATGAAGTTGTATTTGGCCGCCTGTATTTGGAGCTTTTTGGCTTCTTTCTTATCTTGTGGGAGCGTTCCTTCCTACAAATATGTTACAATACGGTTGCGCCAGTCCCAAGTTAGGTTTATAGAATGTACCTCGGCCTGTTCTATCGAGGAATGGAGAAGGGTGACCATGTTTTCCTTGTTGATATTTTTGGTGGCTGCCGCTAGCTTGGTGAGACCATCCGCTTCAATATTCTGCGCCCTGGTATCTGGTCGAGGCGGCATTTGTCGAATTCTGGTAGTAGTTTGTGAATTTCTGACTAGTACTTTTGTAGTTTCTATTCTTTGATTTGGAAAGTCCTAATTACTTAATTCACCACGAGTTGAGAGTTGCAATGGAGGACGAGTCACCGAGCGCCATATTTGAGGGCTAATTTTAATCCTGCAATCACAACTTCATACTCGGCCTCGTTGTTAGTCATCTTGAGGACTCATATAGATTGGCGAATCACTTCGCCCATAGAGACTTTGAGGACGAGTCCTAGACCTGATCCCGATACATTTGATGTGTCGTCGGTGTAGAGGACCTAGAGGTCGGAATGTGCGGAGGCGCGAAGCACCTCCTGCTCTACTTCAGGCAATAGCTCTGTGCTGAAATCGGCGAGCACTTGCGACTTAATAGCAGTTCGCGGTTGATATGCTATATCGTGCTTGCTTAACGCTATGGCCCATTTGGCCAACCTACCTGATAGCTCGGGTTTGTGCAGGATGCCCCTGAGGAGGAAGGTTGTCACCACCTTTATGGGGTGTCATTGAAAATATGGTCTAAGCTTTCGTGAAGCTACAACTAATGCCAGAGCTAATTTCTCAAGGTGGGGGTACCTCGTTTCGGCATCAATTAATACTTTTCTAATATAATAAATTAGAGATTGCGTACCTTTGTTTTTGCGGACCAAAACTGCACTTACCGCAACTTCGGATACTGCTAGGTACACCTGGAGGCATTCGCCCGGGTCTTCCATGACGAGTAGTGGCAACGAGGATAGGTACGCTTTCAGTTTGCTTAAGGCGTCAACGCATTCTAAATTCCACTGTAGTCCGTGATCCTTCCTTAGTACATTGAAAAATTTATGGCACCTGTCTGATGATCGCGAGATGAACCTCGACAGGGCGGCTATTCGTCCTATCAATTTTGCACCTCCTTTTTGCTGGTTATTGTTTCCGGTATTCCTTCAATGGCCTTGATCTGATCTGGGTTGACCTCGATACCCCTTTGCGACACAAAAAAAAAACTGAGGAACTTACATGAGGTTACGCCAAAGGCGCATTTATCGGGATTCAGTTTCATTCCGTATCGCCTCAATATTTCGAAGGCTTCCTTCAGATGATCAATGTGATCCTCCTTTATTTTCGACTTCACTAGCAGGTCGTCGATGTAGACCTCTATAGTCTTTCCGATTTACTCTTTAAACATTTTGGTGACTAACCTTTGGTACGTCGCCCCTGCGTTCTTGAGTCCGAACGACATGACTCTATAGCAGTAAGTTCCTTGGTGAATGATAAAAGTGGTCTTTTCTTGGTGTTCTTCTGCCATTAGAATTTGGTTATAACCAGAATATGCGTCTAAAAAGCTTAATAGTTCGTGCCCCGTCATTGCATCGATGAGCTGGTCGATATGTGGTAATGGGAAGGAATCTTTTGGGCATGCTTTGTGGTCGGGGAAGTCGACACACATCCGCCACTTACCGTTCTTCTTTTTTGTTACACCCCGTAAGTTTAACAACCTTGATACCATTATATATATATATATATTTGATATGGTATTTTGAGTGGAACGCTTCTGTAAAAAAAAAAGCTTGAAAAATATAATTTCATATAGTTATTAATATTACTACTTTCGAATATGTTTTCAATTATACACATAATATGAGAAATATTTATGAGATTTTATTTATTGTAAAACTATGAATTATTTTTTTCACAAGAAAAAAAGATTATCTTTTTACCATTTTAAGAATTAAGTGTACGAAATTTTTACTCTTTATATAAGATTAGGAAAATTATAAGTTGAGAAAATATATGTAATTTTACATGGATGTTTTAATGAAATAATAATGTATGTATTTATTTTATAGGGTACCACATAACCATGAGAGTAAATTATATAAAGTGTATTAAAATAAATAGTATTTTAAGTAAATTGAGATAATTCTTAATTATATGGATAATCGGGTAATTATTGGTTAATGGGAGATTAATAAATTAATTAAGTGGATAATTGTTGAAGGGAAAATATCCCCCAACATGGCAGCCATATAAGAGTTATTAAGTGACTCTTAAGCCATTTTTGCAAGGTGGCAACAATGAAGGCTAAAAGCACTTAAGTGAATGACAATTGTGTAGCTAATGACATGTAAGAGTCCCACTTATGTGCATTTTGTTCTAGTGTTAAATGCTATTTTCTTTTCTTTTCAGGCATAGAACACGATAAGCATGTGTAAAAGGACATATTTTAGTCATCTGCTTGTGACCTTGTTAGTCATTTTTCCCGTTTTTGCAGTATCTTCATGAAACAATATTACTTGCAAGAATTATTATTTTGGTTATAGTGCTCGGTGTCTTTGATTTCAACCTAAATGTTTATGGATGTTGTTTCTTTTCTTGAGCAAGAGTATCTGTAGGAGAAAGCATAGGGAGTGAATTTAGCTACCATAATCACGAGAATGTGGTAGGAGTATCAAAGACCGGGGTAATATTGGAGAAAGATATTCCAAATGAGCGTTGTTTAGGAGGGATTGTCAAGAGAATCAACACATGTATGTTAAGGCTAATCCTTCTTTTTTTTTTTTGGCATGATCCAAGTGACGATACGTAAACGTAATAAATTTCATAAATGGTTCTACTCTTAGCAGTTACGGATGTCCATGTTACTTATTCCCGTAAAGTAATATTCAAACATGTCTAAGTACGTATCTAGTTCCCTATTGAGGTATATGATAAAGATATTAATGTTCATAATATAAGTGACATATGCACCTACAATCACAACTAATTTGTTCTAACAGAAGATGTTAAAATACAAGAAAGTGTTTGTCAACTACTATACTATGTCCGCAAGAAGAATATTCATCAGCTATTATTGTTTATCTGTTGGTCTCCAAAGATAGTTTCAGCTAGTAATATGTTCTTGCAAGACTATTTTACCTTTCAGTGACTTTCATAAGAAATTGACTTAAGGAAAGAAGATATATCTCCCGAGCTAATTATCTATAAAAAGAAAAAGGGTGAAGCTTACAATGTATGAAGATGATCTTGAATTTTCTAATATAAACAAAAAAAACACTATTTTTAACTTAAGTTCCGATAATTAGCCAAAAAGTATAAATTGAAACATTATGGAAAAAGAGAACTTACCTTTTGAACTTCGTGTTTGATTGTGATTCTAATGGGTGGTGGACATTGACAGCATATACAATGTTGAGGTATTTGATAAAGATGTTAATGTTTATAATATTGTAATACATGCATCTTCATGCATATGAATTTACCACCAAGCTACGGCTGGTTGGGCAGTTATATATTTACCACCGTGCTACGGCCGGTTGGGCAGACATGCATTTACCACCGGCTACGGCAGGTCGGGCAGTTACCACCGATTGGCCAGTTATGTATCATTACTTACCACCGGTTGGGCAGTCATGCATATTCATTTACCACCGAGCTACAGCCGGTTGGGCAGTTATACGTTTGCCACAGAGCTAAGGCCGGTCGAGCAGTCATGTATTTACCACCGTGCTATGGCCGGTGGGGCAGTTCCAATGATCAGTTGGGCAGTCATGCATTATACGATATGGATAATAGAAATAGTCTCAAAGAGAAGCATTATATATGTAAGTATGATAAGTATGCATATACGGTGGCACTTCAGAGATTCTAGTTGATTCTTATATATCTTTAATTAATGTTGACTTATTGTTGAGTTTTAGTTCTACCTCACATACTAAGTACATTATTCGTACTGACATCCTTTTGTTGGGGACGCTGCATTCATGCCTGTATGTACATAAAATCAGTTTGACGAGTCCTAATCGTAGACGAGATTGGTATCCAGTGAATGATCGGTACAACTCCATCTTATTCGGAGTGCAGTTGATACTATGAGTCATCATGTCAGAGTTGTGCTATAGACTTATGGGTAGGCCGGTACTCGGTCCCATTTGATTTCAAGCTATCTTAGAGGTTTTGTAGACAGAGGTTCATTTTTTACAGTATATCAGAGGCCTTGACGGACCATATGTATTTATGATTTAAGAAAAATAGTTCAGTAATATAGTGTTGCCCACATATAGTTATACATTACGAGTTGTGGCCATGTTGGCCCATGATAGTTTTAAAAGGAATGAATGAGTTACAGTGTGGTTCACTCGGGCCAGTGTGGCACCGGGTGCCAGCCACGCCTCCCAAGGTTGGGGCGTGACAAAGTGGTATCAAAGCGGATCGTGTCCTAGGAAGTCTATAAAGCCATGCCTAGTAGAGTCTCACTTATGGGTGTGTTGCATGCCATATTTATAATTAAGAGGCTATAGGGTATTTATGAAATGTTACCCTTCTTTTGTTTCCAGATCGTGCCATAGAGCTAAGACGTAAGAAGTCAGTATAAAACTTCCGCCGAATTTTGTATGCACCTGAGGTGCTATCACAATAGATCTTTAAGGTGTAGATGTAATTTATACCTATATGGAAGGAAGTTTATGAAAGCGATAGACTATAAGATGCAATATTGAAAGGTAAGAAAGGTACGTAAGGTGAAGAAAATATGAGATACTCAAGTACAAAATGTTGTGAATAGTCGAGCCTTCAGAAATAGTTTTGATTTTAAGTTTAATTTACAGAGGAGACCCTAGTGAAAATTTTTCAAATCTCAAAGAGTTAACATTCGAGGACGAATGTTCTAAAGGGGGAAGGATGTTACACCCCGTAAGTTTAACAACCTTGATATCGTGTCATATATATATTGATATGATATTCTAAGTGAAATATTTTTGGTAAAGAAAAAAAGATTCTGTAAAAAAAATAAGTTTGAAAAATATAATTTCATATAGTTATTAATATTACTACTTTCGAATATGTTTTAAATTATACACATAATATGAAAAAAATTATGAGATTTTCTTTATTGTAAAGCTATGAATTATTTTTTTTCACATCAAAAAAAGATTATCTTTGTACCATTTTAAAAATTAAGCATACGAAAAATTTGTACTATTTATATAAGATTAGGAAAATTATAAGTTGAGAAAATATATGTATTTTTACATGGATATTTTAATGAAATAATAGTGTATGTATTTATTTTATATGGTACCACATGACCATGATAGTAGGGTATATAAAGTGTGTTAAAAATGAGTAGTATTTTAAGTAAGTTGAGATAATTTTTAATGATATGGATAATCGGGTAATTATTTATTAAAAGGAGATTAACAAATTAATTAAGTGGATAATTATTGAAGGGAAAATATCCCCCAACATGGCAACCATATAAGAGTTATTAAGTGACTCTTCAGTCATTTTTGCAAGGTGGAAACAATGAAGGCTAAAAGCACTTTGGTGAATGACAATTGTGTAGCTAATGACATGTAAGAGTCCCACTTATGTGCATTTTGTTCTAGTGTTGTTAAATGCTATTTTCTTTTCTTTTCAGGCATAGAACACGATAAGCATGTGTAAAAGGACATATTTTAGTCATCTGCTTGTGACCTTGTTAGTCATTTTTCCCGTTTTTGCAGTATCTTCTTGAAACAATATAACTTGCAAGAATTATTATTTTGGTTATAGTGCTCGGTGTCTTTGATTTCAACCTAAATGGTTATGGATGTTGTTTCTTTTCTTGAGCAAGAGTATCTCTAGGAGAAAGCATAGGAAGTGAATTTAGCTACCATAATCACGAGAATGTGGTAGGAGTATCAAAGACCGGGGTAATATTGGAGAAAGATATTCCGGATGAGCGTTGTTTAGGAGGGATTGTCAAGAGAATCGGCACAGGTATGTTAAGGCTAATCCTTTTTTTTTTTCATGATCCAAGTGACGATACGTAAACGTAATGAATTCCATAAATGGTTCTACTCTTAGCAGTTACGGATGTCCATGTTACTTATTCCTGTAAAGTAATATTCAAGCATGTCTAAGTACGTATCTAGTTCTCTATAGAGGTATATGATAAAGATATTAATGTTCATAATATAAGTGACATATGCACCTACAATCACAACTAATTTGTTCTAACAGAAGATGTTAAAATACAAGAAAGTGTTTGTCAACTGCTATACTATGTCCGCAAGAAGAATAGTCTTCAGCTATTGTTATTTATCTGTTGGTCTCCAAAGATAGTTTCAGCTAGTAATATGTTCTTGCAAGACTATTTTGCCTTTCAGTGACTTTCATAAGAAATTGACTCAAGGAAAGAAGATATATCTCCCGAGCTAATTATCTATAAAAAGAAAAAGGGTGAAGCTTACAATGTATGAAGATGATCTTGAATTTTCTAATATAAACAAAAAAAAAACTATTTTTAACTTAAGCTCCGACAATTAGCCAAAAAGTATAAATTGAAATATTATGGAATAGGAGAACTTACCTTTTGAACTTAGTGTTTGATTGTGATTCTAGTGGGTGGTGGGCATTGACAACATATTTGTTGTTGAGGTATTTGATAAAGATGTTAATGTTTATAATATAGTAATACATGCATCTTCATGCATATGAATTTACCACCAAGCTACGGCTGGTTGGGCAGTTATATATTTACCACCGTGCTACGGCCGGTTGGGCAGACATGCATTTACCACCGGCTACGGCAGGTCGGGCAGTTACCACCGGTTGGCCAGTTATGTATCATTACTTACCATCGGTTGGGCAGTCATGCATATTTATTTACCACCGAGCTACAGCCGGTTGGGCAGTTATACGTTTACCACCGAGCTAAGGCCGGTCGGGCAGTCATGCATTTACCACCGTGCTATAGCCGGTGGGGAAGTTCCAATGATCAGTTGGGCAGTCATGCATTATACGATATGGATAATAGAAATAGTCTCAAAGATAAGCATTATATATGTAAGTATAATAAGTATGCATATACGATGACAATTAAGAGATTCAAGTTGATTTTTATATGTCTTTATTAATGTTGACTTATTGTTATGTTTCAGTTCTGCCTTACATACTCAGTACATTATTCGTACTAACGTCTTTTTGTTGGGGACATTGCATTCATGCCTGAAGGTATAGATAATCAGTTTGACGAGTCCTTATCGTAGATGAGATTGGCATTCAGTGAAGGATCGGTAAGACTCCATATCATTCGGAGTGCAGCCGAGTCTATGAGTCATCATGTTAGAGTTTTGCTACAGACTTATGGGTAGGCCGGTACTCTGTCCCATTAGATGTCAAGCTATCTTAGAGGCTTTGTAGACAGAAGTTCATTTTTTATAGTATGTCAGAGGCCTTGACGGCCTATATGTATTCATGATTTAAGAAAAATAGTTCAGTAATACAGTGTTGCCCACATATAGTTATACATTACGAGTTGTGGCCATGTTGGCCCATGATAGTTATAAAAGGAATGAATGGGTGCCTACCACACCTCCCAAGGTTGGGGCGTCACAATTTTTACCATGACCACATTGGCGACCCACTAGGATACTTTGATTCCCGGATGGAACCATTAGCGAGCAACTTATCGACTTCTTCGCTGACTGCGTTGTTGATTGTGGTGTTGAACATTCTCTTCATTTGCCGTACAGGGAGGTAAAGAGGTCGACATTCAGCTTGGGATTCTCGGCATATTTGAATGGGAAAAGGCAAACAAATCGGCATTGTTAGTGAAGAACTCATGGAACTTACCTGGTTCTGAGAGGTTGTGCCCGATATAAGCTTTTTCTGTGTTATCGGTGTTGTCAAATTGAACGGGGTCGAGGTCTTCTATGGTTTCCTTGCAGGCTTTTACGACATCTAGGTCTTTGATGGCCTCTATCTGTGTGTCGGGTTTGGTTACCGATATGGCTGATTGCTATGCTTCCGCACTTGCCCCCTTTACCTGTTAGGTGTGTGTGCAATCTTGGGAGATTCGGTTGCATTCTTGGGTGGTGCGTTGCTCGCCCCGGATTCTGAATATTCCCCATGGGGTAGGAAATTTGATCACTTGATAGAAACTTGACGGGACGGCTCGCATAGCGTGTATCCATGGACGCCCTATAATAGCGTTGTAGGTTGTTTCTTAGTTCATGACGTGAGACGTCGTTTCCAGAGTGACTCCTCCTGCCAGAACGAGCAGCACTATCTCTCCAGAGGTTCGTTCCACTGCATTATTAAAACTTGTTAGTGTTATGCAATGCGGTACTATCTTTTCCTCGAGTCTCATCTGTATGGGACTCGTGGGTGAATAATACACGTGTCGCTTCTGTCATCCACCATTATTCTTTTTACATCAGTATCCGCGATATGTAAAGTTATAATCAAAGCATCATAGTGAGGGAAAGACAAACCGTTTTGTATATGGCTCATCGAAGATGATACTATCTTCGAGGTCATCGTACCGTTTGTGAGGGACTGTCCGCTTGAGTTTGTGCGTGGATGGTGAATTTCACATGGTTGATTACTGTATCATCGCCGCCGCCAATGATCATTTATGGTACGAGCTGGTGATAGTGGTTTTGGAGGTCCATGAGGTTGATCGCGTCCACGAGCGAAGTTAACCCGTCCTCGATCGCTCAGCAGTTCTTTCAGGTGTCCCTGGTTTAGCATTCTTACCACTTCCTATCGCAGACCTATACAGTCTTCAGTCTTATGTCCTCTTTCTGGTGGAATTCACACAGAACATTCGATCTCCAAGTGCTCGAATCTGACTTCATCTTTTGTGGCCACTGCACCTTTGTGCCGAGCTTTTCTAGTGCATACACTATTTCTGAAGGAGAAACGCACAAGTCTACTTAGCAGTTTTTTGGTTGTTTTCAACATGTTTATATTTAACCCATTTTGGAAGGTTGTTACCACCATCTCCTCTGATACATTCGAGAGGCTCATTCTTACCCTATTGAATAGGGCTAGGAAAACCCGAAGTCCTTCGCCTGTCGTTTGCCTAACGGCGAAGATGTCATTTACCCTGGCTTCTGGCTTTTCCCCGAACGAATTTCAATTTAAACCCGACCCTTAACCCAATTAAACCAACCCAACTAGGATTCCCCACCTACCCTTTTAATCTAGGGCACTGATTATTCAGATTAACGGCCACCATGCACCCTTCCTAAAATAAACCTAAACGACCCCTTACCCTAATTCATTTTCACCAAACACCGCCCTTGAATCCCTCTTCTCTCAATTCTCTCTACAGCCTCATATGAACACTAGCTGCCGCCACCTAATTCCACCCTAATCCACCTCAATCCCCACCTAATCTATGGTTTCCTATGCCCATTTGAGATGTATACCGGCCTCCTACATTTTCCGGTGGCCCGTTTATGTGATTTCATGGCCAGATCTGGTCTAGTCCTTGCTCAACCTCTATTTCTAGTCTTTCTCCGGCCATCCATGGCCGTTCAAGTCTGATCCTTAACTTTTCAGGCTAGATCGGTAACTTTCAAAGTCTTTCTCACTTTTTTTAGGTTATCTGAAACCTTAACCTTTAGGATCTTTCAATTTTCTTCAGATCTATCTTAGATCTATGCATATTATGAACTTCTTAAGTGTTTTTCTCAAAGGTTCTCCGATTTTCTTTCAAAGTGACTCTTTATTTTTTTGACGATTAGGGTTTCTCTTAACTTCTTTTTAAAGAGCTCTTCTCTGATTTTCGGTGTTGTTTTATGATTTTACTATGTTCAAACAACTTGTTTATGCTTTCCCTCTACTTGATTCAGCATGTTGGAAATCCTAGGTCTTTTTTGGTCTTGTCCGATTTCTAAAACTGTTTGTTTGAATGTATACTTGTTCGATTAAAGTTTTTTTGTTTCTGAATCTCTTTTCTTTGTGTGAATTATCTGATTCTGAGTTCTTATCATCTCTTATACTCGACTATTGTTGAAACCCTAATTTCTCAAAAGGTTTCCTCATTTGTTACTGTGAGACATTTACTTGTTTTTGACTTTCTTCTTCACTTTGGCTCTACGTGTGAGCCCTGACTATTTGACCTTATTCATTACTGAATCCTAGCTTATTTATGCTACTATTCTATGTTTATGTTGTTTCTTTTGCAAATGTGTTTGGCCTTGCATGTCTGATACTTCTGATCATTCTATTTATCTGTTGAAGTGTAGAATTATGTTTCTTTCTTGATTGATCATGATTCCCTCAATATTGCGACTGATTGCAAAAGTTTTCTTATGAACCTTAATTTTACTCGTGTGTTTGAATTAATTGATTCCCCTCCTTTAATTACTGTGATGTTTTACTTTGCTGAATCCCTTCCCAAAACTAAGCATATTTTTAACTTAGTCTCAATTATTTGCTTCAAACTTTTACTGCCCCCTTATATGGCAATGATCAATCTGTCCCAAACTGATTTCGTTCCTTAATTAAACTTGTTAGTATCCGTTAAGCAGTGATTCCTTAATTAAAGGGAATCACTTGTGATAATTGATTATGATTGTGATTATTTTCATGTTTGTGTTAAGACTTTACTTATTACCTTATTCTTCACTCGTTTTCAAAACTATAAATACCCACCATCTCTTCTTTCAGAAAACAGAATAATTTGAGTTCAAAACATACTTACACTTAAAAATTCTCTCTTTCTTTACTACTACTTGTGCTATTGCTTTGTCTAGCCGACTGAAAGCCAAGGCTAGACTGTGGAATCTTGCATGCTTTACCTTTCTACACCTTGTATTTCTACTGGTATGCCCTAGTTAATTTTTAAGCCTCAACAACAATATGTTTCTTTAGTTTCTTCAGTTTCTTTCACTCTTGTCTACTTCTGCATGTAGTTCTGCAGTCATGTTACTTTACCAGCATGCTGTAATCTGTTCCATTCCCTCTTAGATTAATGCTTCCCCTATGTGTGTTTTGAAGTATACTCTACCAGACACTTGTTGTGTACTTGCTGTCTTATGAATCCCAAACCGCCACATCCTTTCTATGTGTTTGTGTTCTTTTGACTAGTTTGTGGCCATGCCAGCATCATCTATTGGTGTGCATGACCAAACCAAACCCCTGCTGGGGTCATGTGCTTACAGACAAGTGTATCATTAAATCCCCTTGACCCCTTTGTATGACTACTGATTCTGTGTAGTTTTGATCTCACTACTACAACTGATTTCAAGCACTTCTATTACTGATTACTTTCAAAATGGACTTTCCAGTCCAGTTTTAAACAAACTCTTTTTCAAATTGTGTGTTCTGCACTTTCACTATACTCCTAGAATCTAGGTTCTGCCCCTCTTGTGTGAGCCTTGCCTTGGGACCCCTGAGCTCCATCTGAACTTGGACATATACAGGCTGGACCTTCCACACTACACTTACTCTGTCTAGTTATGCAAATATGGATGTGAGCACTGCCCGAGATCCCATGAGGTCCTTAGGGAACTCTGACACACCCAGATATGAGAAAGGCTTTGAAACAACATTGACATTTGAGGTGGTTTATTCCATAACTTAGAGAGGAAGTCAGAATCAGGCTTCCTATGGTTGTAACTTCTTATTTTGCACTTTTTTATGATATAATTCAATCATTGGGTCTGTAATAATTTGTAACAAATATTGGGGTTGGCTAGTAAAAAGGGATGGGGTGATTATACATGTTTTAGCTATTAGAAAGGTAGATAACATGTCTATAGGGTGTATTTCGATATAATCTGCTAGAAAACATGCCTATAGGATCTGCTTTAGGTTAATGAATTCTGCATACTTCACTTTCACACAAATAGAAACCATGTCTATAGGATCTAAATAGCTTTAATGATAGATATCATGCCTATAAGATTAAAATCAATTTTAATAGAAATCATGCCTATAGGAATTTCGCTTTGATTAAATAAATCCTGTCTGCTTAACTGCATGTTAAATTAGATACCATGCCTATAGGACCAAAATCAACCTTTAATACTCAGATACCATATCTGTAGGAATTAAAATCAGCTATAATAATGATCATGCCTATAGGATCTAAAACCAGTTTAGTTTAAAAATCAGTTTGATTCGTACTTATCTGTTCTGAATCAGATTGAATAACTTACTCTTTTCATGTTAATCAATATCATTAGAAGGCATGCCTATAGATCCAAATCACCTGTTTAAAACTAACCACTGCTCTGCTGCATTCTTAATCAATATAGACATCATGCTCATAGGACATCACCGTTACGCTTAGGCAAGCCTTAGGTAATTAGTTAAATAAAACTGAATTTGCCTTTGTTAATTATCAACTGCTACAACTAGCAGGTAGACCTGACTCGGACTTCTTATATGAGTTATGCAATAAATTTGGTTCTGCTTCAACATTTTAAACACCCTACTTTAGTACTTTAAATTCTAACCCTAATTGTGTGTAAGCCATGCTATTTATATGCTCTATTTGTAGAGGTGTACATGGTCCTCTTAATTGTTTATGTGTTTCCCCTTGAAATGCAGTCCAACATGTTTTGTATGTCGCTCTAGCCTTTTACCTTTAAACCTAAGAGTCAGCCTAAAATCTTCCCTCTTATAGGAATAGTAGTCCATCCCTCAGGGACTGATAGAAATGGGACGGGTAATTGCATGCAATAGAGGTCGAGACCAATCCGCGCTTTAATATCTTAACGTGGTGGGAAGGGTAGATATGGATATGATGACCCGTGCGCTAATACCACGTGTAGCCCCTCTTTTGAGGAGTGTCATACCGGGTATTTCATCGATGTGATCCATATTATAACCAAGACTAGGACCCCCCTCCCCCCTTTTACATTCTCAA